>NC_083335.1:78077209-78336209 GCF_963455315.2 Globicephala melas
AAGTTCTAAGAGTTGTCATCACAGGAAAAAATTTTTATCTTGTTTTTAAATTAATATGATGTCGTGGATGTTACTAAATCTATTGTGGTAACCATTTCACAGTGTATGTAATTTGATTCATTATGCTCTACACCTTAAACTTACAGAGTTCTGTATATCAGTTTAATCTCAAAAAGAAGATTTTGAGAAACAAATTTTGGAAACAAATTGCTGCTGCTGTTTAAACTCTCTGAGTCACTCTCAGAGACCACACTAAGAGACCATTTTCTTATGAGATCTAAGTCAAACTGTTGACTGAGCATGCACCACATAGATTGCTATGATTGCTGACTGGATTGCATCAACTGTATTGGACATGGCAACACATTTTTAGGACTCTTTCTGAAGCAGAGGATACCACTGCATGCCTGACACGTGACTTTCCAAATCTGATTTCACAGTGAAAGTGACCACATCCCATGAAACTTTGCCCTACCCATAGCTAGAACATTGGCACAACAGATTTCTTCCTCCTACAGGGGTAATTAGCTGTACCTCACCACTGCTGACAATTCTTCAGATTAATGGTGTTGCTGTTCAAATCCAATCAACAAACTCTGAACACAACATTATGGTCCTTGAAGCTAATGTGTTATATTTTTACCTTTCTGGACCAGTTTTATTGGCCATGGTGCACCTTGCATCATGAAAGCCACTCAGAAATGGCCTGATAGTAAACATATAGTTAACCCTGAGCAACACGGGTTTGAACTGCATGGATCCACTTATAGGCAAATTTTTTTCAATAGTAAATATTACAGTACTACAAGATCTGCAGTTGGTTAAATGCACGGATATGGAACAGTGAATATGGAGGAACTGGGTATATGGAGGGTCGATTATGAGTTGTATGCTTATTTTTGAAAGTGTGGAAGATCAGCACCCCCAACCCCAGTGCTGTTAAAGCATCAACTGTATTTATGGACTATCCATGCTCCCTACCATACATAAGCACTTATTATTTTTTAAACAGTTTTATTCAGGTATAATTTACATACCATAAAATTCACCAATTTAATGTATATAATGCAAACCTTTTTAGTATATACAGAGATATGTGCAACCATAATCACCGTCAATTTGGAACATATTTATTTCCTCACAAAGAAATCTGTACCCTTTATCTATCAACCCTCCGATTCTCCCAAATTCCCAGCCTTAAGAAACTACTAATCTGCTTTCTGTTCCTATAGATTTATCAATCTTGAACATTTCGTATAAATTGAATCATATAGTACATGGTCTTTTGTAACTGGACTTTTTCAATTAGCATAATGTTTTCCAGATTCATCCATATCGTACCCTGTATCATTTCTTCATTCATTTTTTATTGAAATATAGTTGACGTACAACATTATGTAAGTCACAGGAGTACAATTAGTGATTCACAATTTTTAAAGGTTATACTCCACTTATAGTTATTATAAAATGTTGCCTATATTCCCTGTGTTGTACCATATATTCTAGTAGCTTACTTTATGCATAATAGTTTCTACCTCTTAATAGCCTACCACTGTATTGCCCCTCCAAACTTCCCTCTCCCCACTGGTAACCAATAGATTTTTTTCTCTATATCTGTGTCTCTGTTTCCTTTTTTTGTGTGTGGTTTTATAACTTTATTAATTTTTTTAACATCTTTATTGGGGTATAATTGCTTTACATCTGGGGTATAATTGCTTTACATCCATTTTTATCTTCACTAGTTTGTTATATTTTTTAGATTCCACATATAAGTGATATTATACAGTATTTGTCTTTCTCTATCTCACTTACTTCACTTAGCATTATCCCCCTAAGTCCATCGATGTTGTTGCGAATGGCAAGATTTCATTCTTTCTTATGCCTGAGTAGTATTCCATTGTGTGTGTGTGTATATATATATATATATATATATATATATATATATATATATAATATTTTCCTTATCCATTGATCTGTTAATGGACACTTAGATTGCTTTCATATCTTGGCAATTGTAAATACTGCTGCTATGAACATTGGGGTGCATGTATCTTTCAGAATTAGTGTTTTCATTTTTATACAACATATACCCAGAAGTGGAATTGCTGGGTCAAATGGCAGTTCTATTTTTAGTATTTGAGAAACTGCCATACTGTTTTCCATAATGGCTAAACCAACTTACATTCCCACCAACAGTGTGTGAGAGTTCTCTTTCTCCACATTATCTCCAGCTGCTATTTGTAGACATTTTGATGATAGCTATTTTGACAGGTGTGAGATGATATCTCACTGTGGTTTTGATTTGCATTTCCTTGATGATTAGTAATGTTGCACATCTTGTCACGTGCCTGTTGGCCATTTGCATGTCCTCTTTGTATAAATGTCTATTCAAGTCTTCTGCCTATTATAATTTAGGGTTTTTTTTGATGTTGGTTTGTATGAGCTAGTTACATATTTTTGGCATTAACCCAAATTGGTCATATCATTTGCAAATATTTTCTCATATTCAGTATGTTGTCTTTTCATTGCATTGATGGTTTTCTTTGCTATGGAAAAGCTTTTAAGAATAATTAGGTCCAATTTGTTTATTTTTGCTTTTATTTCCTTTGCTTAAGGAGACAGATCCAAAAAATATTGCTATGATTTATGTCAAAGAGTGCTCTATGTTTTTTTCTAGGAGCTTTATGGTTTCTGGTCTTACATTTAGGTCTTTAATGTATTTTGTGTTTATTTTTGTATATGATATTATAGAACATTCTAATTTCATTGTTTTACATGTAGCTGTCCAGTTTTCCCAGCAACAATTTCCCAGCACAAATGTCTTTTGCCATTATATTATCTTTCTTCCTTTGTCATAGATTAATTTATCATAAGTATGTGAATTTATTTCTGGGCTTTCTAATCTGTTCTATTGATTTGTACATCTGATGTTGTGCCAATAACACACTGCATTGATTACAGTAGCTTTGTAATATAGTTTGAAATCAGGAAGCATGATTCCTCCAACTCTGTTCTTTTTTCTCAAGATTCTTTTGGCTACTCAAGGTCTTTTGGGTTTCCATATAATTTCAAAACTGTTTGATCTAGTTCTCTGAAAAAAGCCATTGATATTTTGATAGGGATTGCATTAAACCTATTGATTGCATTCAGTATTATGGTCAATTCAACAATATTAATTCTTCCAGTCCAAAGACACTGTATATCTTTCCATCTGTTACAAGTCTTTTATCTGTTTAGGTAGGTATATTCCTAGGTATTTTATTCTTTTTGTTGTGGTGGTAAATGGCATTGTTTCCTTAATTTCTTTTTCCGATAATACATTAATAGTGTATAGAAATGCAATAGAATTTTGAATATTAATTTTCTATCCTACAATATTACCAAATTCACTGATGAGCTCTAGTAGTTTTCTGGTGGTGTCTTTAGGATTTTCTATGTATAGTATCATGTTATCTACAAGCAGTGAGAGTTTTAATTTTTCCTATTCAATTTGGATGGCTTTTATTTCTTTTTCTTATCTGATTGTTGTTTCTAGGACTTCAAATACCACGGTGAATAAAAGTGGCCAGAGTGAGCATGCTTGTCTTGTTCCTGATCTTAGAGGAAATGCTTTCAGCTTTTCACTATTGAGTATGATGTTAGATGTGGGCTTGTCATATATGGCCTTTATTATGTTGAGATATGTTCCCTCCATGCCCACTTTGTTGAGAGCTTGTATCAAAAAACGATGTTAATCGTCCTCAAAGGTGAAAACCTGAAACCATTTCCACTAAGATCAGGAACAAGACAAGGTTGCCCACTCTCACCACTCTTTTTTTTAGTTTTTTACATCTTTATTGGAGTATAATTGGTTTACAATGAACTGCTTTAGCTGCATCCGATGGTCATCATGTCTCCATTGTCATTTGTTTCTAGGTATTTTTTATTTCCTCTTTGATTTCTTGTGATGACTTCGTTATTAAGTAGTGTATTGTTTAGCCTCCATGTGTTTGTATTTTTTACAGAATTTTCCTGTACTTGATATCTAGTCTCATAGCATTGTGCTCAGAAAACATAGTTGATAAAATTTCATTTTTTGTAAATGTACAAAGGCTTGATTTGTGACCCAAGGTATACTCTATCCTGGAGAATGTTCCATAAGCACTTGAGAAAAATCTGTACTCTGTTGTTTTTGGATGGAGTATCCTATAAATATCAATTAAGTCCATCTTGTTTAATGTATCATTTAAAGCTTGTGTTTCCTTAGTTATTTTCATTTTGGATGATCTCTCCATTGTTGAAAGTGCGGTGTTAAACACCCCTACTATGAATATGTTACTTTTGATTTCCCCTTTTATGGCTGTTAGTATTTGTCTTATGTATTGAAGTGTTCCTATGTTGGGTGCATAGATATTTACAATTGTTATATCTTCTTCTTGGATCGATCCCTTGATCATTATGTAGTGTTCTTCTTTGTCTCTTGTAGTAGTCTTTATTTTGAAATCTATTTTGTCTGATATGAGAATTGCAACTCCAGCTTTCTTTTAGTTTCCATTTGCATGGAATATCTTTTTCCACACCCTTACTTTCAGTTTGTATGTGCCTCTAGGTCTGAAGTGGGTCTCTTGTAGACAGCATATGTATGGGTCTCGTTTTTGCATCCATTCAGCCAATCTGTGTCTTTGGTGGGAGCATTTAGTCCATTTACATTTAGGTAATTATGGATATGTATGTTCCTATTCTCAGTTCTTAATTGTTTTGGGTTTGTTATTGTAGGTATTTTCCTCCTCTTGTGTTTCTTGCCTAGAGAAGTTCCTTTAGCATTTGTTGTAAAGCTGGTTTTTTGTTGCTGAACCCTGTCAGCTTTTGCTTGTCTGTAAAGGTTTTAATTTCTCCATCAAATCTGAATGAGATCCTTGCTGGGTAGAGTAATCTTGGTTGGAGGTTTTTCTCCATCATCACTTTAAATATGTCCTGCCAGTCCCTTCTGGCTTGCAGAATTTCTGCTTAAGATCAGCTGTTAACCTTATGGGGATTCCCCTGTGTGTTATTTGTTGTTTTTCCCTTGCTGCTTTTAATATGTTTTCTTTGTATTTAATTTTTGACAGTTTGATTAATATGTGTCTTCGCGTATTTCTCCTTGGATTTATCCTGTATGGCACTCTCTGTGCTTCCTGGACTTGATTAACTATTTCCTTTCCCATATTAGGGAAGTTTTCAACTATAATCTCTTCAAATGTTTTCTCAGTCCCTTTCTTTTTCTCCTCTTCATCTGCGAACCCTATCATTTGAATGTTGGTGAGTTTAATGCTGTCCCAGTGGTCTCTGGGACTGTCCTCAGTTCTTTGCATTCTCTTTTCTTTATTCTGCTCTGCAGTTGTTATTTCCACTATTTTATCTTCCAAGTCACTTATCCATTCTTCTGCCTCAGTTATTCTGCTATTAATCCCATCTAGACTATTTTTAATATCATTTATTGTGTTGATACCGTTGCTGGCTTCCGCTTTAGTTCTTCTAGTTCTTTTTTTCCTTTTTTTTAGAACATGGTAGGAATTTAATAAAAGCTAGTTCCCTTCATGCCACTCTTCCACGCTTCCCCACTTAAATAAAAAGTCATTGTATTTTTTTTGTGTGTGTGTGTCATTAATGTAGCTTCGTAAGAATTTTCTTGTTTAATATCTTTACGGGGTATAATTGCTTTACAATGGTGTGTTAGTTTCTGCTTTGTAACAAAATGAATCAGTTATACATATACATATGTCCCCAAATCTCTTCCCTCTTGTGTCTCCGTCCTTCCCACCCTCCCTATCCCACCCCTCCAGGCGGTCACAAAGCACCGAGCCAATATCCCTGTGCTATGCGTCAGCTTCCCACTAGCTATCTACCTTACGTTTGGTAGTGTATATATGTCCATGCCTCTCTCTCACTTTGTCACAGCTCTCCCCTCCCCCTCCACATATCCTCAAGTCCGTTCTCCAGTAGGTCTGCGTCTTTATTCCTGTCTTACCCCTAGGTTCTTCATGACATTTTTTTTCTTTTTCTTAAATTCCATATATATGTGTTAGCATACGGTATTTGTCTTTCTCTTTCTGACTTACTTCACTCTGTATGACAGACTCTAGGTCTATCCACCTCATTACAAATAGCTCAATTTCGTTTCTTTTTATGGCTGAGTAATATTCCATTGTATATATGTGCCACATCTTCTTTATCCATTCATCCGATGATGGGCACTTAGGTTGTTTCCATCTCTGGGCTATTGTAAATAGAGCTGCAATGAACATTTTGGTACATGACTCTTTTTGAATTATGGTTTTCTCAGGGTATATGCCCAGTAGTGGGATTGCTGGGTCATAGGGTAGTTCTATTTGTAGTTTTTTAAGGAACCTCCATACTGTTCTCCATAGTGGCTGAACCAATTCACATTCCCACCAGCAGTGCAAGAGTGTTCCCTTTTCTCTACACCCTCTCCAGCATTTATTGTTTCTACATTTTGTGAGGATGGCCATTCTGAATGGTGTGAGGTGATATCTCATTGTAGTTTTGATTTGCACTTCTCAGATTAATGATGTTGAGCATTCTTTCATGTGTTTGTTGGCAGTCTATATATCTTCTTTGGAGAAATGTCTATTTAGGTCTTCTGCCCATTTTTGGATTGGATTGTTTGTTTTTCTGTATTGAGCTGCATGAGCTGCTTATAAATTTTGGAGATTAATATTTTGTCAGTTGATTCATTTGCAAATATTTTCTCCCATTCTAAGGGTTGTCTTTTGGTCTTGTTTAATGCTTCCTTTGCTGTGCAAAAGCTTTCCAGTTTCATTAGGTCCCATTTGTTTATTTTTATTTCCATTTCTCTAGGAGGTGTGTCAAAAAGGATCTTGCTGTGATTTGTGTCATAGAGTGTTCTGCCTATGTTTTCCTCTAAGAGTTTGATAGTATCTGGACTTACATTTAGGTGTTTAATCCATTTTGAGCTTATTTTTGTGTATGGTATTAGGGAGTGATCTAATCTCATACTTTTACATGTACCTGTCCACTTTTCCCAGCACCACTTATTGAAGAGGCTGTCCTTTCTCCACTGTACATTCCTGCCTCCTTTATCAAAGTTAAGATGACCATATGTGCATGGGATTACCTCTGAGCTTTCAATCCTGTTCCATTGATCTATCTTTCTACTTTTGTGCCAGTACCATTCTGCCTTGATTACTGTAGCTTTGTAGTATAGTCTGAAGTCAGGGAGCCTGATTCTTCCATCTCCATTTTTAGTTCTCAATATTGCTTCGGCTATTTGGGGTCTTTTGTGTTTCCATACAAATTGTGACATTTTTGGTTCCAGTTCTGTTAAAAATGCCACTGGTAGTTTGATAGGGACTGCATTGAATGTGTAGATTGCTTTGGGTAGTAGAGTCATTTTCACAATGTTAATTCTTCCAATCCAAGAACATGGTATAACTCTCCAAGGATTTGTATCATCTTTAATTTTTTCATCAGTATCTTATAATTTTCTGCATACAGGTCTTTTGTCTCCTTAGGTAGGTTTATTCCTAGATATTTTATTCTTTTGTTGCAATGGTAAATGGGAGTGTTTTCTTGATTTCACTTTCAGATTTTTCATCATTAGTGTATAGGAATGCAAGAGATTTCTGTACATTAATTTTGTATCCTGCAACTTTACCAAATTCATTGATTAGCTCTAGTAGTTTTCTGATAGCACCTTTAGGATTCTCTATGTATAGCATCATGTCATCTGCAAACAGTGACAGCTTTACATCTTCTTTTCCAATTTGGATTCCTTTTATTTCCTTTTCTTCTATGATTGCTGTGGCTAAACCTTCCAAAACTATGTTGAATAAGAGTGGTGAGAGTGGGCAACCTTGTCTTCTTCCTGATCTTAGTGAAAATGCTTTTCAGTTTTTCACCATTGAAGATGATGTTGGCTGTGGGTTTGTCATATATGGCCTTTATTATGTTGAGGAAAGTTCCCTCTATGCGTACTTTCTGCAGACTTTTTTTCATAAATCAGTGTTGAGTTTTGTCAAAAGTTTTCTCTGCATCTATTGAGATGATCATATGGTTTTTATCCTTCAATTTGTTAATATGGTGTATCACGTTGATTGATTTGCTTGTATTGAAGAATCCGTGCATTCCTGGAATAAACCCCACTTGATCATTGTGTATGATCCTATTAATGTGCTGTTGGATTCTGTTTGGTGGTATATTGTTGAGGATTTTGCATCTATGTTCATCAGTGATATTGGCCTGTAGTTTTCTTTCTTTGTGACATCCTTGTCTTTTTTTTGTATCAAGGTGATGGTGACCTCGTAGAATAAGTTTGGGAGTGTTCTTCCCTCTGCTATATTTTGGAAAAGTTTGAGAAGGACAGGTGTTAGCTCGTCTCTAAATGTTTGATAAAATTCTCGTGTGAAGCCATCTTGTCCTTGGGTTTTGTTTGTTGGAAGATTTTTAATCACAATTTCAATTTCAGTGCTTCTGATTGGTCTGTTCATATTTTCTATTTCTTCCTGATTCATCTTGGCACATTGTGCATTTCTAAGAATTTGTCCATTTCTTCAAGATTATCCATTTTATTAGCATAGAGTTGTTTGTAGTAATCTCTCATGATCTTTTGTATTTCTGCAGTGTCAGTTGTTACTTCTCATTTTTTATTTCTAATTCTATTGATTAGAGGCTTCTCCCTTTTTCTCTTTTTTTTAACATCTTTATTGGGGTATATTTCTTTACAATGGTATGTTATTTTCTGCTTTATAACAAAGTGAATCAGTTATACATATACATATGTTCTCATATCTCTTCCGTCTTGCATCTTCCTCCCTCCCATCCTCCCTATCCCACCCCTCCAGTGTGTCACAAAGCACCAAGCTGATATCCCTGTGATATGCATCTGCTTCCCACTAGTTATCTACCTTACATTTGGTAGTGTATATATGTCCATGCCTCTCTCTCACTTTGTCACAGCTCACCCTTCCCCCTCCCCATATCCTCAAGTCCATTCTGCAGTAGGTCTGTGTCTTTATTCCTGTCTTACTCCTAGGTTCTTCATGACACTTTTTTTCTTAAATTCCATATATATGTGTTAGCATACAGTATTTGTCTTTCTCTTTCTGACTTACTTCACTCTGTATGACAGACTCTAGGTCTATCCACCTCATTACAAATAGCTCAATTTCATTTCTTTTTATGGCTCAGTAATATTCCATTGTATATATGTGCCACATCTTCTTTACCCATTCACCCAATTATGGGCACTTAGGTTGTTTCCATCTCTGGGCTAGTGTAAATAGAGCTGCAATGAACATTTTGGTACATGACTGTCTTTGAATTATGGTTTTCTCAGGGTATATGTCCAGTAGTGGGATTGCTGGGTCATATGGTAGTTCTATTTGTAGTTTTTAGGAAACCCCCATACTGTTCTCCATAGTGGCTGTACCACTTCACATTCCCACCAGCAGTGCAAGAGTGTTCCCTTTTCTCTACACCCTCTCCAGCATTTATTGTTTCTAGATGTTTTGATGATGGCCCTTCTGACTGTTGTGAGATGATATCACATTGTAGTTTTATTTTTAGAAATATTTTGAAATTTTATTTAAGACAGCCATAGTATGACAACTTTCAGACTATAGGAATGCCCAGGCCCAGCCTTATGAAAGGTTGCATTCCCTTTCATAGCTAAGACTGAGAGGTTATGGTCAGAGTTGAAGAGAAAGAATGAAGAAAGAATAAAGAAACTTATGAATCCAAAGCTAGAGGTCTTTCTCAGCGATGGGCATGGGGTCCCTGGGTGGGAAACTTGTTTACGTAGATTTTGAGAACTATTAGAAAAAGGAGGAAAGGAGAATCCAGTAATTATCAAAATTAATAAGCAGGTCAAATGGCAGCTAACCTTGGGATTCTGAATTATTGGAGCTCAACAAGACACATGGAAATCATCTAGTTCAGAGACTGAAGTAAATTTATCTCATTTGTTCTCATTTGCTCTGGGTAGGGGCAAAATTGATAAAGGCAACACTGAGCTTGTTTAAAACTCAGGTTTTCTGGCTCCTGTTCTAGAGTTTTGTTTTTTTTTTTAACATCTTTACTGGGGTATAATTGCTTTACAATGGTGTGTTAGTTTCTGCTTTATAACAAAGTGAATCAGTTATACATATACATATGTTCCCATATGTCTTCCCTCTTGCATCTCCCTCCCTCCTACCCTCCCTATCCCACCCCTCAAGGCTGTCACAAAGCACCGAGCCAATATCCCTGTGCCATGCGGCTGCTTCCCACTAGCTATCTACCTTACTACGTTTGTTAGTGTGTATATGTCCATGACTCTCTCTCGCCCTGTCACAGCTCACCCTTCCCCCTCCCCATATCCTCAAGTCCGTTCTCCAGTAGGTCTGCGTCTTTATTCCTGTCTTACCCCTAGGTTCTTCATGACATTTTTTTTCTTAAATTCCATATATATGTGTTAGCACACGGTATTTGTCTTTTTCTTTCTGACTCACTTCACTCTGTATGACAGACTCTAGGTCTATCCATCTCATTACAAATAGCTCAATTTCGTTTCTTTTTAAGGCTGAGTAATATTCCATTGTATATATGTGCCACATCTTCTTTATCCATTCATCCGATGATGGGCACTTAGGTTGTTTCCATCTCTGGGCTATTGTAAATAGAGCTGCAATGAACATTTTGGTACATGACTCTTTTTGAATTTTGGTTTTCTCACGGTATATGCCCAGTAGTGGGATTGATGGGTCATATGGTAATTCTATTTGTAGTTTTTTAAGGAACCTCCATACTGTTCTCCATAGTGGCTGAACCAATTCACATTCCCACCAGCAGTGCAAGAGTGTTCCCTTTTCTCCACACCCTCTCCAGCATTTATTGTTTCTAGATTTTTTGATGATGGCCATTCTGACTGTTGTGAGATGATATCTCATTGTAGTTTTGATTGGCATTTCCCTTTATATATGACATAGAGTTGCTTGTAGTAATCTCTCATGATCTTTTGTATTTCTGCAGTGTCAGTTGTTACTTCTCCTTTTTCATTTCTAATTTTATTGATTTGAGTCTTCTCCCTTTTTTTCTTGATGAGTCTGGCTAATGGTTTATCTATTTTTTTTTTATCTTCTCAAAGAACCAGCTTTTAGTTTTATTGATCTTTGCTATTTTTTCCTTCATTTCCTTTTCATTTATTTCTGATCTGATTTTTATGATTTCTTTCCTTCTGCTAACTTTGGGGTTTTTTTGTTCTTCTTTCTCTAATTTCTTTAGGTGCAAAGTTAGGCTGTTTATTCGAGATGTTTCCTGTTTCTTAAGGTGGGCTTTTATTGCTATAAACTTTCCTCTTAGAACTGCTTTTCCTGCATCCCATAGGTTTTGGGTCGTCGTGTCTGCATTGTCATTTGTTTCTAGGGATTCTTTTATTTCCTCTTTGATTTCTACAGTGATCACTTCGTTATCAAATAGTGTATTCCTTAACCTCCATGTGTTTCTATTTTTTACAGGTGTTTTCCTGTAATTGATATCCAGTCTTATGGCGTGGTCAGAAAAGATACTTGATACAATTTCAATTTTCTTAAATTTGCCAAGACTTGATTTGTGACACAAGATATGATCTCTCCTGGAGAACGTTTCATGAGCACTGGAGAAAAATGTGTATTCTGTTGTTTTTCGATGGAGTGTCCTATAAATATCAATTAAGTCCATCTTGTTTAATGTATCATTTAAAGCTTGTGTTTCCTTATTTATTTTCATTTTGGATCATCTGTCCATGGTGAAAGTGGGGTTTTAATGTTCCCTACTATGATTGTGTTACTGTAGAGTTCCCCTTTTATGGCTGTGAGTATTTGCCTTATGTGTGGAGGTGCTCCTATGTTGGGTGCATAAATATTTCCAATTGTTATATCTTCTTCTTGGCTTGATCTCTTGATCATTATGTAATGTCATTCTTTGTTGATTCTAATAGTCTTTATTTTAAAGTCTATTTTGTCTGATATGAGAATTGCTACTGCAACTTTCTTTTGGTTTCCATTTGCATGGAATATCTTTTTCCATCCCCTCACTTTCATTCTGTATGTGTCTGTAGGTCTGAAGTCGGTCTCTTGTAGACCGTGTATATGTGGGTTTTGTGTTTTTATCCAGTCCACCAGTCTGTGTCTTTTTGTGGGAGCATTTAGCCCATTTACATTTCATGTAGTTATTGATATGTATGTTCCTATTAGCATTTTCTTAATTATTTTGGGTTTGTTATTGTAGGTCTTTTCCTTCTCTTGTGTTTCTTGCCTAGAGAAGATCCTTTAGCCTTTCTTGTAATGCTGGTTTGGTGGTGCTGAACTCTCTCAGCTTTTGCTTTTCTGTAAAGTTTTTAATTTCTCCACCAAATCTGAAGGAGATCCTTGCTGGTAGAGTAATATTGGTTGTTAGTTTTTCTCCATCATCACTTTAAATATGTCCTCCCTGTCCCTTCTGACTTGCAGAATTTCTGCTGAAACATCAGCTGTTAACCATATGGAGATTCCCTTGTGTGTTATTTGTTGTTTTTCCCTTGCTGCTTTTAATATATTTTCTTTGTATTTAATTTTTGACAGTTTGATTGATATGTGTCTTGGCATGTTTCTCCTTGGATTTGCCCTGTATGGGACTCTCTGTGCTTCCTGGACTTGAATAAGTATTTCTTTTCCCATATTAGGGAAGTTTTGAACTATAATCTCTTCAAATATTTTCTCAGTCCCTTTCTTTTTCCCTTCTTCTTCTGGAACCCTTATGATTCAAATATTGGTGTGTTTAATGTTGCCCCAGAAGTCTCTGCGACTGTCCTCAGTTCTTTTCATTCTCTTTTCTTTATTCTGCTCTGCAGTAGTTACTTCCACTGTTTTATCATCCAGGTCATTTATCCGTTCTGCCTCATTTATTCTACTCTTGAT
This sequence comes from Globicephala melas, assembly GCF_963455315.2. Taxonomy (NCBI): domain Eukaryota; kingdom Metazoa; phylum Chordata; class Mammalia; order Artiodactyla; family Delphinidae; genus Globicephala; species Globicephala melas. The sequence goes on from NC_083335.1 coordinate 78,090,121, forward strand.
CCCATCTAGAACATTTTTAAGTTCATTTATTGTTTTGTTCATTGTTGCTTCCTTCATGTTTAGTTCTTCTAGGTTCTTGTTAAGTGTTTCTTGCATTTACTCTATTCTATTTCCAAGGTTTTGGATCATCTTTACTATCATTATTCTGAATTCTTTTTTGGGTAGACTCCCTATTTCCTCTTCATTTGTTAGGTCTGTTGGGTTTTTATTTTGCTCCTTCATCTGCTGTGTGTTTTGCTGTCTTCTCATTCTGACTATCATACTGTGTTTGTGGTCTCATTTTTGCAGACTGCAGATTCTTAGTTCCCGTTCTTTTTGGTGTCCATCCCCAGTGGCTAAAGTTGGTCCAGTGGCTTGTGTAGGGTTCCTGCTTGAGGGGACTAGTGCTTGTTTTCTGATAGATGAGTCTGGATCTTGTTTTTCTGCTGGGCATGTCCAAGTCTGGTGGTGTGTTTTGGGGTGTCTGTGGACTTATTATGATTTTAGGCAGCCTCTCTTCTAATGGGTGGGTTTGTGTTCCTGTCTTGGTAATTGTTTGGCATAGGATGTCCTGCACTGTAGCTTGTTGGTCGTTGAGTTGAGCTGGGTGTTGGTGTAGAGATGGAGATCCCTTGGAGATTTTCACCATTTGATATTACGTTGATCTGGGAGGTGTCTTGTGGACCAGGGTCCTGAAGTTGTCTCTCCCACCTCAGAAGCACAGCACTGTCTCCTTGCTGCAGTACCAAGAGTCTTTCATCCACACAACTCAGAATAAAAGGGAGAAAACGTGGAAAGAAAGAAAGAAGATAAAAGAAAATAAAGTAAAGTAAGATAATATACATAAAGTTATTAAAATAAAAAATTATTATTAAGAAAAAATATTTGAATTACAAAAAACAGATAATACCCTAGGATAAAGGTACAAGAAGTTTTTAACAGAGAGCTGTAAAATGTAATGTACAACCAAACACAGCTGAAGAGTAAAACATCTGAAATGAAAAATACACTAGAAGGAATGAGTAGCAGAATAAATGAGGTAGAAGAATGGATAAGTTAGCTGGAAGATAGAGAGGTAGAAATCACTGCCATGGAAAAAAATAAAGAAAAAAAGAATTTAAAAAGAAAGAGGACAGTTTAAGAGACCAATGAGACAACATCAAATGCAACAACATTTGCCTTATAGAGGCCACAGAAGGGAAGAGAGAAAGGGCCTGAGAAAATATTTGAAGCTGTAATAGGTAAAAACTTCCCTAACATGGGAAAAGAAGCAGTCACTCAAGTCCAGAAAGGACAGAGAGTTCCACACAGGATCACACCAAGGAGGAACATGCCAAGACACATAGTAAATTGACAAAAATTAAAAACAAAGAGAAAATATTAAAGTAAATGACCAAAAAGCAATAAATAACAAAGAAGGGAACCCCATATAATTACCATCTGATTTTTCAGCAGAAACTCTGCAAGCCAGAAGGAAGTGGCATGATATATTTAAAGTGATGAGAAGGAAAAACCTACAACCAATAATACTCTATTCAGCAAGGATCTCATTCAGATTTGGCAGAGAAATGAAAAGCCTCACAGACAAGTAAGAACTAAAAGAATTCAGCACCATCAAATCATCTTTACAACAAATGCTAAAGGATCTTCTCTAACAGAAAAAAAATGTCATAATAAGTAACAAGAAAATAATGAAATGGAAAAGCTCACCAGTAAGGTAAACATATAGTAAAGGTAGGAAATCCTCCATACATTAATATGATAGCTACACCATTAATCATGAGAGTAAGAGAGTACAAATGCAGTATATTTAAAATGCATTTGAAATAAGGGATCAGTAACATTAAACAATCATGTATACAGATAGACTGTTATACCAAAACCTCATGGGAAAGGCAAACTAAAAATGTACAATAGATTCACATACACAAAAGAATAAGCAATCCAAACATAACACTAAAGTTAGTCATCAAATAAAAAGAGAAGAGAACAAAAGAGTAAGGGAAGAAAAAGACCTATGAAAACAAACCAAAACAATTAACAAAATGGGAATAAAAACACACATATAGATAATTACCTTAAATGTAAATGGATTAAATATTCCAACAAAGAGACATAGACTGGCTGAAAAGATACAAAAAACAAAACTATTATATGTGGTGTCTACAAGAGACCCATTTCAGATGTAGAGAAAAATACAGACTGAAAGTGAAGGAATGGAAACAGGTATTTCATGAAAATGGAAATCAAAGGAGAGCTGGAATAGCAATACTCATATCAGACAAAAGAGACATTAAAATAAAGACTGTTACAAGAGACAAAGAAGGACACTACATAATGATCAAGGGATCAATCCAAGAAGATATAACAATTGTAAATGTATATGCACTCAACATAGGAGCACCTCAATATATAAGGCAAATACTAACAGCCATGAAAGGAGAAATTGACAGTAACACAATAATAGTGGGGAACCTTAACATCCAACTTACATCAAAGGACAGATCATCCAGAAAGAAAATCAACATGGAAACACAGGCCTCAAATGGCACATTAGAGCAGATGGAGTTAATTGATATTATAGAACATTCCATTCAAAAGGAGAAGAATAAACATTCTTCTCAGGTGCACATGGAACATTCTCGAGAATTGATCACATGCTGTGCCCCAAAGCAAGTCTTGGTATATTTAAGAAAATTGAAATCATATGAAGCAACATGTCCAACCACAACGAAACTACAAGAAAAAAAACTAAAAAATACAAACACATGGAGGCTAAACAATATGCTACTAAACAACAAATGGAACACTGAAGAAATCACAGAGAAAAACAAAAAATACTTGAGACAAAAGAAAATAAAAGCACAATGATCCAAATCTATGGGACACAGCAAAAGCAGTTCTAAGAGTGTAGTTTATAGCAATACAATCTCACCTCAGGAAACAAGAAAAAGCTCATATAAACAACCTAAACTTACACCTAAAGCAACTAGAGAAAGAAGAACAAAAAACCCAAAGTTAGTAGAAGGAAAGAAAGCTGATTCTTTGAAAAGATAAACAAAAATGATAAACCTTTAGGCAGACTCATCCAAAAAAAAAAAAAAAAAGGGAGGGGCCCCAAATCAAAAAATTAGAAATTAAAAACTAAGAAGTTACAAAAGACACCACAGAAATACAAAGGATCATGAGAAACTATTACAAGCAAATATATGCCAATACAATGGACAACCTAGAAGAAATGGACAAATTCTTAGAAAGGTACAATCTCCCAAGACTGAATCAGGAAAACATAGAAAATATGAACAGACCAGACACAAGTACTGAAATTAAAAATGGGATTGAAAAACTCTCAACAAAGAAAAGTCCAGGACCACTTGGATTCACAGGCAAATTCTTTCAAACATTTAGAGAAGAGTTAACACCTATCCTTCTGAAACTCTTCCAAAAAATTTCAGAGAAAGGAACAACCCCAAACTCATTCTATGAGGCCACTATCACCCTGATAACAAAACCAGACAAAGATATTACACAAAAAGAAAATTACTGGCTAATATCACTGAACGTAGATTTCAAACTCCTCAAAAAAATAGAAGCAAAAGCGAATCCAACAATATATTAAAAGGATCACACTCCATGACGAAGAGGGATTTATCCGAGGGATGCAAGGATTTTTCAGTATCTTCAAATCAATCAGTGTGGTACATCACATTAACAAACTGAAAATAATAACCATATGACCATCTCAATAGATGTAGGAAAAGCTTTTGGAAAAAATTCAACACAGTTTATGATAAGAACTCTCCAGAATGTGAGCACAGAGGAAACATACCTCAACATAATAAAGGTCATATATGACAAACCTACAGCTAACATCATACTCATAGCCAATGGTGAAAATGTGAAAGCATTTCCTCTAAGATCAGGAATAAGACAACATGTCCACTCTCCCTATGTTTTTCTTTTTTTTTTGGAAGCACTGAGTGTCTTGTGGGATCTTAGTTCCCTGACCAGGGATTGAACCTGGATCCACGGCAGTGAAGGCTCTGAGTTCTAACCACTGGACAGCCAGAGAATTCCCCACTTTATCCACTTTTATTCAATATAATTTTGGAAGTCCTACCCATGGCAATCAGAAAAGAAAAATAAATTAAAAATCCAAATTGGAAAAAAAGAAGTAAAATTGTCGCTGTTTGCAGATGACATGATACTGTGCACAGAAAATCCTAAAGATGCTACTAGAAAACTACTAGAGATCATCAATGAATTCTATAAAGTTGCAGGATACAAAATTACACAGAAATCTGTTGCATTTGTATACACTAACAATGAAAGATCAGAAACACAAATTCAAAACAATCACATTTACCATTGCATCAAAAAGAACAAAATATCTATAAATAAACCTATGCAACAAGATAAAAAACCTGTACTCTTTAAACTATAAGATGCTGATGAAAGAAGTTGAAGATGGCAGAAACATATGGAAAGATATACCATGTTCTTGGATTGGAATAATCAATATTGTCAACATGACTATGCTACCCAAGGCAGTCTAGATATTCAATGCAAACCCTATCAATTACAAATGGCATTTTTGCAGATCTAGAACAAAAAGTTTTTTAAATTTGTATGGAAACACAGAAGACCCTGAATAGTCAATGCAATTTTGAGAAAGAAAAATGTAGCTAGAGGAATCAGGCTTACTGATTTCAGAATATACTACAAAGCTACAATAATCAAAACAGTATGATACCTGCAAAAAAAAAAAAAAAAAAAAACACATGTCAAAGGAACAGCATAGAAAGCCCAGAAATAAACCCATACACATGTGGTCAATTAATCTATGATAGAAGAGGTAAGAATATACATTGGAGAAAAGATAGACTCTTCAATAGGTGGTGCTAGGAAAACTGGAGAGCTACATGGAAAAAATTAAAACTAGAATATTCTTTAACACCATACACAAAAATAAATTCAAAATGAATTAAAGATTTAAATGTAAAACTGGAAATTATAAAAATACTAGAGGAAAACATAGGCAGAACACTCTGGCATAAATAACATCAATATCTTTTTGCATCTGTCTCCTAGAGTAATGGAAATAAAAAGAAAAATAAGGAAAAGGGACCTAATTAAACCTACAACCTTTTGCATAGCAAAGGAAACCATAAACAAAACAAATCAAAAACCTACTATTGGGAGGAAACTATTTGCAGATGACATGACTGACAAGTGATTAATCTCCAAATTATACAAACATCATATACTGCTCAATATCAAAAAAACTAACAACTCAATCAAAAAATGGGCAGATGATCTAAAAAGACATTTCTCCAAAGAAGACATACAGATGGCAAAAGCACATGAAAAGATGCTCAACAGGGCTACCCTGGTGGTGCCGTGCTTGAGAGTCCACCTGCCAATGCAGGGGACACGGGATCGTGCCCCGGTCAGGGAAGATCCCACATGCAGTGGAGCTGCTGGGCCTGTGAGCCATGGCTGCTGAGCCTGCACGTCCAGTGCCTGTGCTCCGCAACGGGAGAGTCCCGCATACCACAATAAAAAAAAAAAAAAAGATGATCAACATGGCTCATTATCGGAGAAATGCAAATAAAAACTACAATGAGTGTATAACGCAGTAAGGTAGATAGCTAGTGGGAAGCAGCCGCATGGCACAGGGATATTGGCTCGGTGCTTTGTGACAGCCTGGAGGGGTGGGATGGGGAGGGTGGGAGGGAGGGAGACGCAACAGGGAAGACATATGGGAACATATGTTTATGTATGACTGATTCACTTTGTTATAAAGCAGAAACTAACACACCATTGTAAAGCAATTATACCCCAATAAAGATGTTAAAAAAAAAAAAAAAACTACAATGAGGAGGATGGGGGGAAGATGGCAGAAGAGTAAGATGCAGAGATCACCTTCTTCTCCACAGATAAGCCAGAAATACATCTACACGTGGAACAACTCCTACAGAACTCCTACTGAAAGCTGGCAGAAGACCTCAGACCTCCCAAAAAGCAAGAATGTCCCCAAGTACCTGGGTAGGGCAAAAGAAAAAAGAATAAACAGAGACAAAAGGATAGGGATGGGACCTGCACCAGTGGGAGGGAGCTGTGAAGGAGGAAAGGTTTCCACACACTAGGAAGCCCCTTCGTGGGCAGAGACAGTGGGTGGCGGAGGGGGCTATCTTCAGAGCCATGGAGGAGAGTGCAGCCACAAGGGTGTGGAGGACAAAACAGAGAGATTCCTGCACAGAGGATCGGTGCCGACTGGCATTCACCAGGCCAAGAGGATTGTCTGCTCACCCACGGGGGTGGGCAGGGCTAGGGGCTGAGGCTCAGGTTTTGATTAGAGCGCAGGGAGAGTACTGCCGTTGGCGGCATGAACACAGCCTGCAGGGGATTAGTGCACCATGGCTAGCCGAGAGGGAGTGGGGGGGGGGAGTCTGGGCTTGCTGAAGAGGCAGGAGACTTTTTCTTCCCTCTTTGTTTCCTGGTGTGTGAGGAGAGGGGCTTCAGGGCACAATTAAAAAGAGCTCCAGAGAGGAGAGCGAGCAGCATCTATCAGCATGGATCACAGAGATGTGCACAGCATGCTAAGGCTGCTGCTGCCACCACCAAGAAGCCTGTGTCTGAGCACAGGTCACTATCCACACCCCCTTTCCAGGGAGCCTGTGCAGCCTGCCACTACCAGGGTCCCGGGATCCAAGGACAATTTCCCCAGGAGAAAGCACGGCGCACCTCAGGCCAGTGCAATGTCACACCAGCCTCCACCACCACAGGCTCGCCCCGCATCGTGCCCGTCCCTCCCCCCCGGCCTGAGTGAGCCAAAGTCCCCGAAGCAGCTACACCTTTAACCCTGTCCTGGCGAGGCAAAGAACAGACGCCCTCCAGCGTCATACATGCAGAGGCGGGTCCAAATCCAAATCTGAGCCCCAGGAGCTGTGAGAACAAAGAAGCGAAAGGGAAATCTCTCCCAGCAGCCTCAGAAGCAGTGGATTAAAGCTCCACAATCAACTTGATGTACCCTGAATCTGTGGAATGCATGAATACACAACGAATCATCCCAAATTGAGGAGGTGAACTTTCAGAGCAAGATTTATTATCTTTTGCCCTTTTCCTCTTTTTGTGAGTGTGTATGTGCATGGTTCCGTGAGAGATTTTTTCTGTATAGCTTGGCTTCCACCATTTGTCTTAGGTTTCTATCCGTCCGGTTTTTTGTCTGTTTGATTGTTTCTTTGTTTTCTTTCTTTTTTAAAAAAAATTTTCTTAATAATTATTTTTTATTTTAATACCTTTATTTTATTTTATCTTACTGTATTTTATTTTATTTCATCTTCTTTCTTTATTTGTTTGTTTCCTCCTCCCTCCCTCCCTCCCTCCCTTCTTTCTTTCTTTCTTTCTTCCTTCCTTTCTTTCTTTCTTTCTTTCTTTCTTTCTTTCTTTCTTTCTTTCTTTCTTTCTTTCTTTCTACTTATTCTCCCTTTTATTCTGAGCCGTGTGGATGAAAGGCTCTTGGTGCTGCACACAGGAGTCAGTCCTGTGCCTCTGAGTTGGGAGAGCCAACTTCAGACCACTGGTCCACAAGAGACCTCCCAGCTACACATAATATCAAACGGCAAAAAACTCCCAGAGATCTCCATCTCAACACCAGCACCCAGTTTCACTCAACGACCAGCAAGCTACAGTGCTGGACACTCTATGCCAAACAACTAGCAAGACAGGAACACAACACCACCCATTAGCAGAGAGGCTGCCTAAAATCATAATAAGTCCACAGACACCCCAAAACACACCACCAGACATGGACCTGCCCACCAGAGAGACAAGATCCAGCCTCATCCACCATAACACAGGCACTAGTCCCCTCCACCAGGAAGCCTACATAAACCACTGAACCAACTTTAGCCACTGGAGACAGACACCAAAAACAACGGGAACTATGAACCTCCAGGCTGCAAAAAGGCTACCCCAAAACAGTAGGATAAGCAAAATGAGAAGAAAGAAAAACACAGCAGATGAAGGAGCAAGATGAGAACCCACCAAACCTAACAAATGAAGAGGAAATAGGCAGTCTACCTGAAAAAGAATTCAGAATAATGATAGTAAAGATGACCCAAAATCTTGGAAATAGAATAGAGAAAATGCAAGAAACATGTAACAAGGACCTAGAAGAACTACAGATGAAACAAACAATGATGAACAACACAAAAAATGAAATTAAAAATACTCTAGATGGGATCAATAGCAGAATAACTGAGGCAGAAGAATGGATAAGTGACCTACAAGATAAAATAGTGGAAATAACTACTGCAGAGTAATAAAGAAAAAACAGTGAAAAGAACTGAGGACAGTCTCAGAGAACTCTGGGACAACATTAAATGCACCAACATTCAAATTATAGGTGTTCCGGAAGAATAAGAGGAAAAGAAAGGGACTGAGAAAATATTTGAAGAGATTATAGTTGAAAACTTCACTAATATGAGAAAGGAAATTATTAATCAAGTCCAGGAAGAACAGAGAGTTTCATACAAGGTAAATCCAAGGAGAAATACGTGAAGACACATATTAATCAAACTGTCAAAAATAAATACAAAGAAAACATATTAAAAGCAGCAAGGGAAAAACAACAAATAACACACAGGGGAATCCCCATAAGGTTAACAGCTGATCTTTCAGCAGAAATTCTGCAAGCCAGAAGGGACTGGCAGGACATATTAAAATGATGAAGGAGAAAATCCTGCAACCAAGATTACTCTACCCAGCAAGGATCTCATTCAGATTTGATGGAGAAATTAAAACCTTTACAGACAAGCAAAACTGACAGACTTCAGCAACCAAACAACAGATTTACAAAAATGCTAAAGGAACTTCTCTAGGCAAGAAACACATGAGAAGGAAAATGACCTACAATAACGAACCCAAAACAATTAAGAAAATGGGAATACGAACATAGATATCGATAATTACCTTAAATGCGGATGGACTAAATGCTCCCACCAAAGACACATATTGCCTGAATGGATACAAAACCAAGACCCATACCTATGCTGTCTACAAAAGACCTATTTCAGAGCTAGAGACTCATAAAGAATGAAAGTGAGGGGATGGAAAAAGATATTCCATGCAAATGGAAATAAAAAGAAAGCTGGAGTTGTAATTCTCATATCAGACAAAAAAAGACTTCTAAATAAAGACTACTGCAACAGACAAAGAAGAACACTACATAATGATCAAGGGATCGATCCAAGAAGAAGATATAACAATTGTAAATATTTACACACCCAACATAGGAGCACCTCAGTACATAAGGTAAATACTAACAGCCATAAAAGGGGAAATCGACAGAAACACCTTCATAGTAGGGGACTTTAACACCCCACATTCACCAATGGACAGATCATCCAAAATGAAAGTAAATAAGGAAACACAAGGTTTAAATGATACATTAAACAAGGTGGACTTAATTGATATTTATAGGACACTCTATCCAAAAACAACAGAACACACATTTTTCTCATGTGCTCATGGACCATTCTCCAGGATAGATCATATGTTGGGTCACAAAACAAGCTTTCATAAATTAAGAAAATTGAAATTGTATCAAGTATCTTTTCTGACAACAACGCTATGAGACTAGATATCAATTACAGAAAAAGATCTGTAAAAAAATACAAACACATGGAGGCTAAACAATACACTGCTTAATAACGAAGTGATCACTGAATAAATAAAAGAGGAAAAAAATACCTAGAAACAAATGACAATGGAGACAGGATGACACAAAACCTATGGGATGCAGCAAAAGCTGTTCTAAGAGCGAAGTTTATAGCAATACAAGCCCACCTTAAGAAACAGGAAACATATCGAATAAACAACCAAACTTTACACCTAAAGCAATTAGAGAAAGAAGAACAAAAAAAAAAACCCCAAAGTTAGCAGAAGGAAAGAAATCATAAAAATCAGATCAGAAAAAATCAAAAAGAAATGAAGGAAATGATAGCAAAGATCAATAAAATCAAAAGCTTGTTCTTTGAGAAGATAAAAAAAGTAGATAAACAATTATCCAGACTCATCAAAAAAAGGGATAAGTCTCAAATCAATAGAATTAGAAATGAAAAAGGAGAAGTAAAAACTGACACTGCAGAAATACAACAGATCATGACAGATTACTACAAGCAACCCTATGCCAATAAAATGGACAACTGGGAAGAAATGAACAAATTCTTAGAAATGCACAAACTGCCAAGACTGAAGCAGGAAGAAATAGAAAATATGAACAGACAAATCACAAGCACTGAAATTGAAACTGTGATTAAAAATATTCCAACAAACAAAAGCCCAGGACCTGATGGCTTCACATGCGAATTCTTTCAAACATTTGGAGAAGAGCTAACACCTATCCTTCTCAAACTCTTCCAACATATAACAGAGGGAGGAACACCCCCAAACTCATTTTACGAGACCACCATCACCCTGACACCAAAACCAAACAAGGATGTCACAAAGAAAGAAAACTACAGGCCAATATCACTGATGAACATAGATGCAAAAATCCTCAACAAAACACTAGCAAACGGAATTCAACAGCACATTAAACAGATCATACACCATGATCAAGTGGGGTTTATTCCAGGAATGCAAGGATTCTTCAATACAAGCAAATCAATCAACGTGATACACCATATTAAAAAACTGAAGGAGAAAATCCATATGATCATCTCAATAGACACAGGGAAAGCTTTTGACAAAACTCAACACCCATTTAGGATAAAAACCCCGCAGAAAGTAGGAATAGAGAGAACTTTCCTCAACATAATAAAGGCCATATATGACAAACCCACAGCCAACCTCGTCCTCAATTGGGAAAATTGAAAGCATTTCCACTAAGATCAGGAACAAGACAAGGTTGCCCATTCTCACAACTCTTATTCAACATAGTTTTGTAAGTTTTAGCCATAGCAATCAGAGAAGAAAAGGAAATAAAAAAATCCAAATCAGAAAAGGAGAATAAGGCTGTCACTGTTTGCAGATAACATGATCCTATACATAGAGAATCCTAAAGATGCTACCAGAAAACTACTAGAGCTAATCAATCAATTTGGTAACGTTGTGGGATACAAAATTAATGCACAGAAATCTCTGGCATTCCTATACACTAATGGTGAAAAATCTGAAAGTGAAATCAAGAAAACACTCCCATTTACCATTGCAACAAAAAGAATACAATATCTAGGAATAAATCTACCTAAGGAGACAAAAGACCTGTATACAGAAAATTATAAGACACTGATGAAAGAAATTAAAGATGATACTATTAGATGGAGAGACACACCATGTTCTTGGATTGGAAGAATCAACATTGTGAAAATGACTCTACTATCCAAAGCAATCTACAGATTCAGTGCTATTCCTATCAAACTACTACTGGCATTTTTCACAGAACTAGAACAAAAAGTTTTACAATTTGTATGGAAACACAAAAGACCCCGAATAGCCTAAGCAATGTTGAGAACGAAAAACAGAGCTGGAGGAATCATGCTCCCTGACTTCAGACTATTCTACAAAGCTACAGTAATCAAGACAGTATGGTACTGGCACAAAAACAGAAAGACAAATCATTGGAACAGGATAGAAAGCCCAGAGATAAACCCACGCATATATGGTCACCTTATCTTTGATAAAGGAGGCAGGAGTGTACAGTGGAGAAAGGACAGCCTCTTCAATGAGTGGTGCTGGGAAAATTGTACAGGTACATGTAAAAGTATGACATTAGATCACGCCCTAACACCATACACAAAAATAAGATCTAAATGGATTAAAGATCTAAATGTAAGGCCAGAAACTATCAAACTCTTAGAGGAAAACATAGGCAGAACACTCTATGACATAAATCACAGCAAGATCCATTTTGACCCACCTCCTAGAGAAATGGAAATAAAAACAAAAATAAACAAATGAGACCTAATGAAACTTCAAGGTTTTGCACAGCAAAGGAAACCATAAACAAGACCCAAAGAGAACCCGCAGAATGGGAGAAAATATTTGCAAATGAAGCAACTGACAAAGAATTAATTTCCAAAATTTACAAGCAGCTCAATAACAAAAAACAAACAACCCAATCAAAAAATGGGCAGAAGGCCGAAATAGACATTACTCCAAAGAAGATATACAGACGACCAACAAACACATGAAGGAATACTCAACATCACTAGTCATTAGAGAAATGCAAATCAAAATTACAATGATATATCATCTCACACCAGTCAGAATGGCCATCATCAAAATATCTAAAAACAATAAATGTTGGAGAGGGCGTAGAGAAAAGGGAACACTCTTGCACTGCTGGTGGGAATGTGAAGTGGTACAGCCACTATGGAGAACAGTATCGAGGTTACTTAAAAACTACAAATAGAACTACCATATGACCCAGCAATCCCACTACTGGGAATATACCCTGAGAAAACCATAATTCAAAAAGTGTCATGTACCAAAATGTTCATTGCAGCTCTATTTACAATAGCCCGGAGATGGAAACAACCTAAGTGGCCATCATCAGATGAATGGATAAAGAAGATGTGGCAGATATATACAATGGAATATTACTCAGCCGTAAAAAGAAGCAAAATTGAACTATTTTTAATGAGTTAGATAGACCTAGAGTCTGTCATACAGAGTGAAGTAAGTCAGAAAGAGAAAGACAAATACCGTATGCTAACACATACATATGGATTAAAAAAATAATGTCATGAAGAACCTAGGAGTAAGACAGGAATAAAGACACAGACCTACTGGCGAATGGACTTGAAGATATGGGGAGGGGGAATTGTGAGTTGTGACAAAGTGAGACAGAGGCATGGACGTATATACACTACCAAACGTAAAATAGATAGCTAGTGGGAAGCAGCCGCATAGCACAGGGAGATCAGCTCAGTGCTTTGTGACCACCTGGAAGCGGGGGATAGGGAGTTTGGGAAGGAGGGAGATGCAAGAGGGAAGAGATATGGGAACATATGTATATGTATAACTGATTCACTTTGTTATAAAGGAGAAAGTAACACACCATTGTAAAGCAATTATACCATAATAAAGAAATACAAAAGATCATGAGAGATTACCACAAGCAACTCAATGCCAGTAAAATGGGCAACCTGGAAGATGGGAAAATTCTGGAAATACACAACCTGCCAAGACTGAATCAGGGTTAAATACAACATATGTACAGACCAATCACAAGCACTGAAATTGAAACTGTGATTAAAAATCTTCCAAAAAATAAATCCCAGGAGCATATGGCTTTACAGCCGAATTCTATCAAACATTTAGAGAAGAGCTAACACCTATCCTTCTCAAACTCTTCCAAAATATAGCAGAGAGAGGAACACTCCCAAACTCATTCTACCAGACCTCTATCACCCTGATACCAAAAACAAACAAGGATGTCACAAAGAAAGAAAATTACCGGACAATATCACTGATGATCATAGATGCAGAAATCCTCAACAAAATACTAGCAAACAGAGTTCAACAGTAATTAAAAGGATCATATACCGTGATCAAGTGGGGTTTATTCCAGGAATGCAAGGATTCTTCAATACAAGCAAATCAATCAACATGAAACACCATATTAACAAATTGAAGGAGAAAAACCATATGATCATCTCAATAGATGCATAGAAAGCTTTTGACAAAATTCAACACCCATTTATGATACAAACCCTGCAGAAAGTAGGCATAGAGGGAAATTTCCTCAACATAATAAAGGCCATATATGACAAACCCACAGCCAACCTCATGCTCAATGGTGAAAAACTGAACCTATTCCAACAAAGATCAGGAAAAAGACAAGGTTGCCCACTCTTATTCAACATAGATTTGGAAATTTTTGCCACAGCAATCAGAGAAGAAAAGGAAATAAAAGGAATCCAAATTGGAAAAGAAGAAGTAAAGCTGTCACTGTTTCTGGTGACATGATACTATACATAGAGAATCCTAAAGATGCTACCAGAAAAATACTAGAGTTAATCAATGAATTTGGTAAAGTAGCAGGATACAAAATTAATGCACAGAAGTCTCTGGCATTCCTATATACTAATGATGAAAAATCTGAAATTGAAATCAAGAAAACACTCCCATTTACCATTGCAACAAAAAGAGTAAAATATCCAGGAATAAACCTACCTAAGGAGACAAAAGACCTCTATGCAGAAAATTATAAGACACTGATGAAGGTAATTAAAGATGAGACAAGTAGATGGAGAGATATATCATGTTCTTGGATAGGAAGAATCAACATTGTGAAAATGCCTCTACTACTCAAAGCAATCTACAGATTCAATGCAATCCCTATCAAACTACCACTGGCATTTTTCACAGAACTGGAAGAAAAAAATTCACAATTTGTATGGAAACACAAAAGACCTTGAATAGCCAACGTTATCTTGAGAACGAAAAACGGAGTTGGAGGAATCAGGCTCCCTGATCAGACTATACTGTGAAGCTACAATAATCAAGACAGTATGGTACTGACACAAAAACAGAAAGATAGATCAATGGAACAGGATAGAAAGCCCAGAGATAAACCCATGCACATATGGACACCTTATCTTTGATAAAGGAGGCAGGAAAATACAGTGGAGAATGGACAGCCTCTTCAATAAGCGGTGCTGAGAAAATTGGACAGGTACATGTATAAGTATGAGATTGGATCACTTCCTAACACCATACACAAAAATAAGCTCAAAATGGATTAAAGACCTAAATGTAAGGTCAGAAACTATCAAACTCTTAGAGGAAAATATAGGCAGAACACTCGATGACATAAATCACAGCAAGATTCTTTTTGACCCACCTCCTAGAGAAATGGAAATAAAAACAAAAATAAACAAATGGGACCTAATGAAACTGCAAAGCTTTTGCACAGCAAAGGAAACCATAAACAAGACCAAAAGACAACCCTCAGAATGGGAGAAAATATTTGTAAATGAAGCAACTGACAAAGGATTAATCTCCAAAATTTATAAGCAGCTCATTTAGCTCAATAACAAAAAAACAAACAATCCAATCCAAAATTGGGCAGAAGACCTAAATAGACATTTCTCCAAAGAAGATATATAGACTGCCAACAAACACATGGAAGAATGCTCAACATCATTAATCATTAGAGAAATGCAAATCAAAACTACAATGGGATATCATCTCATACTTGTCAGAATGGCCATCATCAAAACATCTAGAAACAATAAATGCTGGGGAGGGTATGGATAAAAGTGAACACTCTTTCACTGCTAGTGGGAATGTGAATTGGTACAGCCACTATGGAGAACAGTATGGAGGTTCCTTAAAAAACTACAAATAGAACTACCATATGACCCAGCAATCCCACTACTGGGCATATACCCTGAGAAAACCAAAATTCAAAAAGAGTCATGTACCAAAATGTTCCTTGCAGCTCTATTTACAATAGCCAGGACATGGAAACAACCTAAGTGTCCATCATCAGATGAATGGATAAAGAAGATGTGGCATATATATACAATGGAATATTACTCAGCCATAAAAAGAAATGAAATTGAGCTATTTGTAATGAGGTGGATGGACCTAGAGTCTGTCATACAGAGAAAAGTAAGTCAGAAAGATAAAGACAAATGCCATATGCTAACACATATATATGGAATTTAAGAACAAAAATGTCATGAAGAACCTAGGGGTAAGACAGGAATAAAGACCCAGACCTACTAGAGAATCGACTTGAGGATATTGGGTTGGGGAAGCGTAAGCTGTGACAAAACGAGAGAGTGGCATATATATATATACACTGCCAAACGTAAAATAGATAGCTAGTGGGAAGCAGTCGCATAGCACAGGGAGATCAGCTCGGTTCTTTGTGACTACCTAGATGGGTGGAATAGGGAGAGTTGGAGGGATGTAGACACAAGAGGACAGAAATATTTGAGCATATGTATATGTATAACTGATTCACTTTGTTGTAACGCAGAAACTAACATACCATTGTAAAGCAATTATACTCCAATAAAGATTAAAATAAAACTACAATGAGCTATCACCTCACACTGGTCAAAATGGTCAGTATCAAAAAGTCTACAATAATAAATGCTGGAGAGGGTGTAGAGAAAAGGGAACCTTCCTACACTGTTTGTGGGAATGTAAATTGATACAGCCATTATGGAAAACAGTATGGAGGTTTCTTAAGAAACTAAGAATAGAGCTACCATATGATCTATCAATCCCACTCCTTGGCATACATCTGGAGAAAAACATGGTTTGAAAGGATACATGCACCCCAGTGTTCACTGCAGTGCTGTTTACAATAGCCAAGACATGGAAGCAACCTAAATGTCCATCAACAGAAGAATGGATAAAGAAGAATATATACAATGCAATATTACTCGGCTATTAAAAAGAATGAAATAATGCCATTTGCTGCAACATGGATGGACCTGGAGATTACTGTATTAAGTGAATTAAATCAGACAAAGACATATATCATATGATATTGGTTATACGTGGAACCTAAAAAAATTATACAAATGAACTTATTTACAAAACACACTACTGTATATAAAATAATCAACAAGGACCTACTGTATATCACAGGGAATGATACACAATATCTTATAATAACCTATATTGGAGGAGAATGTAATAAAAGAATATATCTATATCTATCTATCTATATATATATATATCTGTTTTATTGCATCACTTAGCTATACATCTGTAACCATCAGAATATTGTAAATCAACCATATTTTAATAAAAATTTTTAAAACTGTCAGCTAAGAATACTCTATCCAACAAAGTTTTCCTTTGGATATGAAGGAGAAATAAAGGCTTTTCCAGACAAACAAATGCTGAGGAAATTACATCACCACTAAACTGCTTACAGGAAATATTGAAGAAGCTTATTTACCAAAACAAAAAAGTCAAGTGTAGACAAAACTTTGAGTAAGGTGATATATGGACAGAATCTTTGAGTAGATTTGATATATGGACAGACATCTTTGATATATGGACAGACAGTCTTTGATATATGGACAGACAATCTTTGATATATGGACAGACAATTGCAACTTTATATCAGAATAAGGTTTTAAACAGTTTATAATAGCATAAAAATTAAAGAGAAAAAAGCAGTAAAAATAATTATAGCTACTTTAATTTGGTAACAAACTCACAACATAAAAAGGGATAACTTGTGACAAAAAAAGGAGAAGTGTAAGAGGAAGAGGACAAAACCTGTATTGGCAAATGAGGGTAAGATACTATCAGCGTGCTTATCTAAAAGACGTTTTATATAAACCTCATGGTAACCATAAAACATAAATCTAGAACAAAGTCACAGAACATTAAGAAAAGAAGAAACTAAGAAAAACTTCATAGAAAAACAGAAAACCACAATGGGGGACAGAAACACAAGAAAGAACAACAATGGAGATATAGAGCAACCAGAAAAATAAAAGGCAGTAGTAAGTCATCATCTGTCAACAATCACCCAAAATATAAATGAATTGAATTAACCAATAAAAAGACACAGAGTGGTGGGTTGGATTTCAAACCAAGACTCAATTGTGTTCTGTCTCCAGGAGACCCATCTCAGCTCTAAAGACAAATTTAGGCTCAAAGAGAAGGCATGGATGATAATACTCCAAGCACATGGCAGCCAGAAGAAAGCAGGTGTAGCCATACTCATATCATAAAAAAAATTGACTTCAAGCCAAAAAAGTTTTCAAGAGACAAAATAGGCATTATATAATGATAAAGGGGACAATTTTTAAGAAGACATAATAGAAAACCCAAAAGAGAGGGGATATATGTATATGTGTAGCTGATTCATTTTGTTGTACAGTAGAAACTAACACAACATTGTAAAACAACTATACTCCAATGAAAATTAATTTTAAAAAAGAAGACATAATAGTGATTAATACATATGCACCTAACATAGGAGCACCAAAATTTATAAAACAATTATTAAGAGATGTAAATGGAGAAATTGACAGCAACATAATAATAGTAAGAAATTTTAACACCCTGTTTACATAAGTGGATAGAACACTTGCACAGAAAGTCAACAAGGAAACATAACCTTAAATGAAATATTAGACCAGATGTATTTGCTAGATTTGTACAGAACATTTTATTCAAATGCAGCAGAACACATTCTTCAAGTACACATGGAACATTTTGCAAGGATAAACTACATGTTGGAACACAAAACAAGTCTTAATACATTTAAGAAGATTAATATCATATCAACACCTTTTGTGATCACAGTGGCATGAAAATAGAAATCAACTACAAGAAGAAATATAGGGAAATTACAAACATGTGGAGACTGAACAACATTCTACTAAACAACTATTGAGTCAACTAAGAACTCAATGGAGAAACAAAAAATAGTTACAAATGAAAATAGAGCAAAATCTGTTGGATGCAGCAAAAGTGGTAATAAGAAGGATGTTTATAGTAATATTGGCCTACCTCAAGAGACAAGAAGAATATCAAATAAACAATATAAACTTACATGTAAATGAACTAGAAAAAGGAGGCAGCCAAAGTCATTAGAAGGAAGAAATAGTAAAAATTAGAGTAGAAATAAATGAAATAGAGAGTAAGAATAAAATAGAAAAGATAGGTGAAAGTTCAAGCTGGTTCTTTTAAGAGATAAGCAAAATTAACAAACCAGATTACTTAGCCAGAATACTAAGAAAAAGAAGACAAGACTCAAACATAATATGAAATGAAAGAAGAGAAGTTATAATGGACACCACAGAAATACAAAGGATTATAAGATACTAATATGAATTATTATATGCCAACAAATTAGACTTTCTAGAAATAAAATGAATAATTCTTAAAATCATACAACCTTCCAAGACTGAATTATAAAGTAATAGAAAATCTAGATAGATCAATCACTAGTAAGGAGATTGAAACAGAAAAACTTCCTTGTAAATAAAAGTTCAGGACCAGATGGTTTCAAGGTAATTTCTAGTAAACATTCAAAGAAGATTTAATACATATACTTCTCAAACTCTTCCAAAAAGTTGATGACAGAAGGATTCTGACTCATTTTACAAGGTCAAAATTACCCTGATATGAAAATCATATAAGGAAGCACACACAAAAACGAAAATATCTGTCCATCAAAATATCTGTGATAAACATAAATGCAAAAATCCTCAACAAAATATTAACAAACTAAAGACAACAATACATTTGCCTTGTTTATACATCATGATCAAGTGGGATTTATACCAGAGATATAAGAATGGTTCAACACCCACAAATCAAATGTGATATACCACACTAACAAAATGAAGGATAAAAATCATATGCCTGAGGAGAAGGCGGAAGATGGTGGAAGAGTAAGACACGGAGATCACCTTCCTCCCCACAGATACACCAGAAATACATCTACACGTGGAACAGCTCCTACAGAACACCTACTGAAGGCTGGCAGAAGACCTCAGACCTCCCCAAAGGCAAGAAACTCCCCACATACCTGGGTAGGGCAAAAGAAAAAAAGAAAAAACAGAGACAAAAGAATAGGGATGGCACCTGCACCAGTGGGAGGGAGCTGTGAAGGAGGAAAAGTTTCCACACACTAGGAAGCCCCTTCGTGGGCGGAGACTGCGGGAGGCGGAGGGGGGAGCTTCGAAGCCGCGGAGGAGTGCACAGCAACGGGTGCGGAGGGCAAAGCGGGGAGATTCCCGCACAGAGGATTGGTGCCGACCGGCACTCACCAGCCCAAGAGGCTTGTCTGCTCACCCGCCGGGGCGGGCGGGGCTGCGAGCTGAGGCTCTGAGGCTCGGGTTTCGGTTTCAGAGGAGCGCAGGGAGAGGACTGGGGTTGGCGGCTTGAACATAGCCTGAAGGGGTTAGTGCAGCACAGCTAGCCGGGAGGGAGTCCGGGGAAAAGTCTGCACCTACCGAAGAGGCAGGAGACTTTTCCTTCCCTCTTTGTTTCCTGGGGTGTGAGGAGAAGGGTTTAAGAACACTGCTTAAAGGAACTCCAGAGAAGGGCGCGAGCCGCGGCTGAAAGCGCGGACCCCAGAGACAGGCGCAAGCCGCAGCTGAAAGTGCGGAATCCAGAGACGGGCGTAAACAGCGGCTAAAAGCGCGGACCCCAGAGGCGGGCGGGAGACGTTAAGGCTGCTGCTGCCGCCACCAAGGGGCCTGTGTGCGAGCACAGGTCACTCTCCACACCACTCTTCTGCGGAGCCTGTGCAGCCCGCCACTGCCAGGTTCCCGGGATCCAGGGACAACTACCCCGGGAGAACGCACAGCGCGCCTCAGGCTGGTGCAAAGTCACGCCGGCCTTTGCCACCACAGGCCCGCCCCGCACTCCGTGCCCCTCCCTCCCCGCCGGCCTGAGTGCGCCAGAGCCCCCGAATCAGCGGCTCTTTTAACCCCATCCTGTCTGAGCAAAAAACAGACGCCCTCCAGCGACCTACACGCAGTGGCAGGGCCAAATCCAAAGCTGAGCCCTGGGAGCTGTGAGAACAAAGAAGAGAAAGGGAAATTTCTCCCAGCAGCCTCAGAAGCAGCGGATTAAAGCTCCACAATCAACTTGATATACCCTGCATCTGTGGAATACCTGAATAGACAACCAATCATCCCAAATTAAGGAAGTGGACTTTAGGAGCAAGATCTATGATTTTTTCCCTTTTCCTCTTTTTGTGAATGTGTATGTGTATGCTTCTGTGTGAGATCTTGTCTGTATAGTCTTGCTTCCACCATTTGTCCTAGGGTTCTATCCGTCCATGTTTTTTTTTTTAATTTTTTTCTTAATAATTAATTTTAATAACGTTATTATACTTTACCTTCGTTCTTTCTTTCTTTCTTTCTTTTTTTCCTTCCTTCCTTCCCTCCTTTAGACAACGAATCATCCCAAATTGAGGAGGTGGTCTCTGACAGCAAGATTTATGATTTTTCCCCATTTACCTCTTATAGTGAGGGTGTATGTGTATGCTTCCGTGTAAGATTTTGTCAGTATAGCTTTGCTTCCAACATTTGTCCTAAGGTTCTATCCGTCCCCTTTTTTTTTTTCTAAATAAGAATTTTTTAATTCAATAACTTTAGTATACTTTATTTTATTTTTACTGTATCTTCTTTCTTTCTGTCTTTTTTCCTTCTTTCCCTCCTTCCTTCCTTCCTCCCTCCCTCCCTCCCTCCTTTCTTTCCTTCTTGCCTTCTTTCCTTCTTTCTTTCTTTTTTCCTTCCTTCCTACCCTCCTTTCCTTCTTTCTTTCCTCATACTTCTACTAATTCCCTCTACATTTTCTCCCTTTTATCCTGAGCCATGTGGATGAAAAGTTCTTGGTGCTCCAGCCAGGAGGCAGGGCTCTGCCTCTGAGGTAGAAGAGCCAACTTCAGGACACTGGTCAACAAGAGACCTCCCAGCTCCACATAATATCAAATGGCGAAAATCTCCCAGAGACCTCCATCTTAACACCAGCACCCAGCTTCACTCAACGACCAGCAAGCCACAGTGCTGGAAAACCTATGCCAAACAACTAGCAAAACAGGAAAACAACCCCACCCATTAGCAGAGAGGCTGCCTAAAATCATAATAAGGCCACAGACACCCCAAAACACACCACCAGACGTGAACCTGCCCACTAGAGAGACAAGATCCAGCCTCATCTACCACAACACAGGCACTAGTCCCCTCCACAAGGAAGCCTACACAACCCACTGAACCAACCTTAGCCACTGGAGACAGACACCAAAAACAGGAGGAACTACGAACCTGCAGCCTGCAAAAAGGAGACACCAAACACAGTAAGATAACCAAAATGAGAAGACAGAAAAACACACAGCAGATAAAGGAGCAAGATAAAAATGCAACAGACCTAACAAATGAAGAGGAAATAGGCAGTCTACCTGAAAAAGAATTCAGAATAATGATAGTAAGGTTGATCCGAAATCTTGGAGATAGAATGGACAATAGAATGGACAAAATGCAAGAATCAGTTAACAAGGACCTAGAAGAACTAAAGATGAAACAAGCAACGATGAACAACACAATAAATGAAATTAAAAGTACTCTAGATGGGATCAATAGCAGAATAACTGAGGCAGAAGAATGGATAAGTGACCTGGAAGATAAAATAGTGGAAATAACTAATGCAGAGCAGAATAAAGAAAAAAGAATGAAAAGAACTGAGGACAGTCTCAGAGACCTCTGGGACAACATTAAACGCACCAACATTCGAATTATAGGGGTTCCAGAAGAAGAAGAGAAAAAGAAAGGGACTGAGAAAATATTTGAAGAGATTATAGTTGAAAACTTCCCTAATATGGGAAAGGAAATAGTTAATCAAGTTCAGGAAGCACAGAGAGTGCCATACAGGATAAATACAAGGAGAAATACACCAAGACACATATTAATCAAACTGTCAAAAATTAAATACAAAGAAAGCATATTAAAAGCAGCAAGGGAAAAACAACAAATAACACACAAGGGAATCCCCATAAGGTTCACAGCTGATCTCTCAGCAGAAACCCTACAAGCCAGAAGGGAGTGGCAGGACATACTGAAAGTGATGAAGGAGAAAAACCTGCAGCCAAGACTACTCTACCCAGCAAGGATCTCATTCAGATTTGATGGAGAAATTAAAACCTTTACAGACAAGCAAAAGCTGAGAGAGTTCAGCACCACCAAACCAGCTTTACAACAAATGCTAAAGGATCTTCTCTAGGCAAGAAACACAAGAGAAGGAAAAGACCTATAATAACGAACCCAAAACAATTTAGAAAATAGGAATAGGAACATACATATTGATAATTACCTTAAATGTAAATGGACTAAATGCTCCCACCAAAACACACAGATTAGCTGAATGGATACAAAAACAAGACCCTTATATATGCTGTCTACAAGAGACCCACTTCAGACCTAGAGACACATACAGACTGAAAGTAAGGGGATGGAAAAAGATATTCCATGCAAATGGAAACCAAAAGAAAGCTGGAGTAGCAATTCTCATATCAGACAAAATAGACTTTAAAATAAGGACTATTAAAAGAGACAAAGAAGGACACTACATAATGATCAAGGGATCGATCCAAGAAGAAGATATAACAATTGTAAATATTTATGGACCCAACATAGGAGCACCTCAATACATAAGGCAAATACTAACAGCCATAAAAGGGGAAATCGACAGTAACACATTCATAGTAGGGGACTTTAACACCCCACTTTCACCCATGGACAGATCATCCAAAACGAAAATAAATAAGGAAACACAAGCTTTAAATGATACATTAAACAAGATGGACTTAATTGATATTTATAGGACACTCCATCCAAAAACAACAGAATACACATTTTTCTCAAGTGCTCATTGAACATTCTCCAGGATAGATCATATCTTAGGTCACAAATCAAGCCTTGGTAAATTTAAGAAAATTGAAATTGTATCAACTATCTTTTCTGACCACAACGCCATGAGACTAGATATCAATTACAGGAAAAGATCTGTAAAAAATACAAACACATGGAGGCTAAACAATACACTACTTAATAATGAAGTGATCACTGAAGAAATCAAAGAGGAAATCAAAAAATACCTAGAAACAAATGACAATGGAGACACAACGACCCAAAACCTGTGGGATGCAGCAAAAGCAGTTCTAAGTGGGAAGTTTATAGCAATACAAGCCCACCTTAAGAAGCAGGAAACATCTCGAATAAACAACCTAACCTTGCACCTCAAGCAATTAGAAAAAGAAGAACAAAAAAACCCCAAAGCTAGCAGAAGGAAAGAAATCATAAAAATCTGATCAGAAATAAGTGAAAAAGAAATGAAGGAAACAATAGCAAAGATCAATAAAACTAAAAGCTGGTTCTTTGAGAAGATAAACAAAATAGATAAACCACTAGCCAGACTCATCAAGAAAAAAAGGGAGAAGACTCAAATCAATAGAATTAGAAATGAAAAAGGAGAGGTAACAACTGACACTGCAGAAATAAAAGAGATCATGAGAGATTACTACACGCAACTGTATGCCAATAAAATGGACAATCTGGAAGAAATGGAAAAATTCTTAGAATTGCACAACCTGCCAAGACTGAATCAGGAAGAAATAGAAAATATGAACAGACCAATCACAAGCACTGAAATTGAAACTGTGATTAAAAATCTTCCAACAAAGAAAAGCCCAGGACCAGATGGTTTCACAGGCGAATTCTATCAAACATTTAGAGAAGAGCTAACACCTATCTTTCTAAAACTCTTCCAAAATATAGCAGAGGGAGGAACACTCCCAAACTCCTTCTACAAGGCCACCATCACCTTGATACCAAAACCAGACAAGGATGTCACAAAGAAAGAAAACTACAGGCCAATATCACTGATGAACATAGATGCAAAAATCCTCAACAAAATACTAGCAAACAGAATCCAACAGCACATTAAAAGGATCATACACCATGAGCAAGTGGGGTTTATTCCAGGAATGCAAGGATTCTTCAATATACGCAAATCTATCAATGTGATAAACCATATTAACAAACTGAAGGAGAAAAACCATATGATCATCTCAATAGATGCAGAGAAAGTTTTGGACAAAATTCAACACTGATTTATGATAAAAACCCTGCAGAAAGTAGGCATAGAGGGGACTTTCCTCAACATAATAAAGGCCATATATGACAAGCCCACAGCAAACATCATCCTCAATGGTGAAAAACTGAAAGCATTTCCACTAAGATCAGGAACAAGACAAGGTTGCCCACTCTCACCACTCTTATTTAACATAGTTTTGGAAGGTTTAGCCACAGCAATCAGAGAAGAAAAGGAAATAAAAGGAATCCAAATCGGAAAAGAAGAAGTAAAGCTGTCACTGTTTGTAGATGACATGATCCTATACATAGAGAACCCTAAAAATGCTACCGGAAAACTACTAGAGCTAATCAATGAATTTGGTAAAGTGGCAGGATACAAAATTAATGCACAGAAATCTCTGGCATTCCTATATACTAATGATGAAAAATCTGAAAGTGAAATCAAGAAAACACTCCCATTTACCATTGCAACAAAAAGAATAAAATATCTAGGAATCAACCTACCTAAGGAGACAAAAGACCTGTATGCAGAAAATTATAAGACACTGATGAAAGAAATTAAAGATGATACAAATAGATGGAGAGATATACTATGTTCTTGGATTGGAAGAATCAACATTGTGAAAATGACTCTACTACCCAAAGCAATCTACAGAATCAATGCAATCCCTATCAAACTACCACTGGCATTTTTCACAGAACTAGAACAAAAAATTTTGCAATTTGTATGGAAACACAAAAGACCCCGAATAGCCAAAGCAATCTTGAGAACGAAAGAAGGAACTGGAGGAATCAGGCTCCCTGACTTCAGACTATACTACAAAGCTACAGTTATCAAGACGGTATGGTACTGGCACAAAAACAGAAAGATAGATCAATGGAACAGGATAGAAAGCCCAGAGATAAATCCAGGCACATATGGGCACCTTATCTTTGATAAAGGTGGCAGTAATGTACAGTGGAGAAAAGACAGCCTCTTCAATAAGTGGTGCTGGGAAAACTGGACAGGTACATATAAGAGTATGAGATTAGATCACTCCCTAAAACCATACACAAAAATAAGCTCAAAATGGATTAAAGACCTAAATGTAAGGCCAGAAACTATCAAACTCTTAGAGGAAAATATAGGCAGAACACTCTATGACATAAATCACAGCAAGATCCTTTCTGACCCACCTCCTAGAGTAATGGAAATAAAAATAAAAATAAACAAATGGGACCTAATGAAACTTCGAAGCTTTTGCACAGCAAAGGAAACCATAAACAAGACCAAAAGACAACCCTCAGGATGGGAGAAGATATTTGCAAATGAAGCAACTGACAAAGGATTAATCTCCAAAATTTACAAGCAGCTCATGCAGCTCAATAACAAGAAAACAAACAACCCAATCCAAAAATGGGCAGAAGACCTAAATAGACATTTCTCCAAAGAAGATATACAGACTGCCAACAAACACATGAAAGAATGCTCAACATCATTAATCATTAGAGAAATGCAAATCAAAACTACAATGAGATATCATCTCACACCAGTCAGAATGGCCATCATCAAAAAATCTATAAACAGTAAATGCTGCAGAGGGTGTGGAGAAAAGGGAACACTCTTGCACTGCTGGTGGGAATGTGAATTAGTTCAGCCACTATGGAGAACAGTAAGGAGATTCCTTAAAAAACTACAAATAGAACTACCATATGACCCAGCAATCTCACTACTGGTCATATACCCTGAGAAAACCGAAATTCAAAAAGAGTCATGTACCAAAATGTTCATTGCAGCTCTATTTACAATAGCCCAGAGATGGAAACAACCTAAGTGCCCATCATCGGATGAATGGATAAAGAAGATGTGGCACATATATGCAATGGAATATTACTCAGCCTTAAAAAGAAACGAAATTGAGCTATTTGTAATGAGGTGGATAGACCTAGAGTCTGTCATACAGAGTGAAGTAATTCAGAAAGAAAAAGACAAATACCGTATGCTAACACATATATATGGAATTTAAGAAAAAAAATGTCATGAAGAACCTAGGGGTAAGGCAGGAATAAAGACGCAGACCTCCTAGAGAACGGACTTGAGGTTATGGGGAGGGGGAAGGGTGAGTTGTGACAGGGCGAGAGAGAGTCATGGACATATACACACTAACAAACGTAGTAAGGTAGATAGCTAGTGGGAAGCAGCCGCATGGCACAGGGATATTGGCTCGGTGCTTTGTGACAGCCTGGAGGGGTGGGATAGGGAGGATGGGAGGGAGGGAGACGCAAGAGGGAAGAGATATGGGAACATATGTATATGTATAACTGATTCACTTTGTTATAAAGCAGAAACTAACACACCATTGTAAAGCAATTGTACCCCAATAAAGATGTTAAAAAAAAATCATATGCCTATCTCAATGGATGCAGGAAAAGCATTAGACAAGATTCAACAAACATTTATAATAAAAACCCTCAATAAAGTGGGTATAGAAGAAATGTACCTCAAGATAATAAAGGTCATACATGACAAATCTACAGCTAACACAATACTAAATTATGAAGAGCTGAAAGCTTTCATTTTAAGGTCTGTTACAATACCATGGTGCCCACTATCACCATATTTATTCAACGTACTACTAGAAGTCATAGATACAGCAATCAGACAGGGGGAGAAAAGAGATAAAAGACATGAAAATTTGAAAGATAGAGTAAAACTGTAACTATTTGCAGATGACATGATACTATATATAGAAAACTCCAATGATTCCACCAAAAACCTATTAGAACTAATAAATTAATTCAGTAATGTTTCAGGCTACAAAATCAAGATATACATAAATTTCTTGTGTTTCTATACACTAATAACAGAGTGTTAGAAAACAAAATTAAGAAAACAATTCTATTTACAATTGCATCAAAAAGAATAAAATAACTAAGAATAAATTTAATCAAGGAGGTGAAAGACCTATACTCAGAAAATTACAAGACACTATGAAAGAAATTGAAAACAATACAAATAAATGGAAAGGTATACCATGCTCATGCGTTGGAAGAATTAATATTGTCAAAATGACCATACTACCCAAAGCAATCTGCAGATTCAATGCAATCCCTATCAAAATACCAATAGCATTTTTCACAGAACTTAAATAATTTAAAAATTTGTGTGATACCACAAAATTAAGAGGTATTTAACATCACTAATTATTAGAGAAATTCAAATCAAAGTCACAATGAGGTATCACCTAGCACTAATCAAAGTGGCAATCATTGAAAAGTCTACAAATAATAAATGCTGACAATGTTGGGGAGAAAAGAGAACCTTTTTGCACTGCTGTTAGGAATGTAAATTTATGTAGCCCCCATGGAAAACAATATGGAGGTTCCTTAAAAAACTAAAAATAGAGCTACCCAGCAATCCCACTCCAGGGTATATGTCCAGAAAAAATGCTCACCAACCAATGATTTGTTTAAGAAGATGTGGTATAGATATACAATGGAATATTACTCAGCCATAAAAAAGAATAAAATATTACTATTTGCAGAAATATGAATGGACCTAGAGAATATCATACTAAGTGAATTAAATCAGAAAGAGAAAGGCAAATATTATATCACTTATATGTGGAATCTAAAAAATAATACAAATGAATCTATATTAAAAACAGAAACAGGGGCTTCCCTGGTGGCGCAGTGGTTGAGAGTCCGCCTGCCAATGCAGGGGACACAGGTTCGTGCCCCGGTCCAGGAAGATCCCACATGCCACGGAGTGGCTGGGCTCGTGAGCCATGGTCACTGAGCCTGCGTGTCCAGAGCGTGTGCTCCGCAATGGGAGAGGCCACAACAGTGAGAGACCTGCGTACCGCAAAAAAAAACCAAAACAAACAAACAAACAAAAAAAACAGAAACAGACTCTTAGACATAGGAAAAAAAAAAAAACTTTTGGTCACCAAAGGAGAAAAGAAGGGTGGGTAGGGATAAATTAGGAGTATGGTATTAAGAGAGAGAAACTACTATACATAAAATATGTAAACAACAGTGATTAACTGTGTAACATAGGAAATAATATTAAATATCTTCTAATAACCTATAATGGAATGTAATCTGAAAAAATATATGAATAGCCTTATGATATACCAGAAACTAACACATTATTGTAAATTAAATATACTTCAGTAAAAAAAAATTGAACTACCATATGGTCCAGGGATTTCAATTTTTGTATATATATCCAAAGAAAATTAAATCACTGTCTCAAAAAATAACTGCATTCCGTATTTATCGTGACATTATTCTCAGTGGCTAAGATATGAAAACATCCTAAGTATCTCTCAATGGATATTAAAGAAAATGTGATTTATATACACAATGGAATCTTCTTCAGACATAAGAGAAGAAAATGTTGCCATTTGTAACAGTTTTAATAAACTGTGACCACTTATCCTAAGCAAAATAAGCAAGACACAGAAAGACAAATATTGTATGATCTCTTTTAATGTGAAATCCAGGATAGTCAAACTTAAAGAACTCAAAAGTAGAATGGTGGTTTGCCAGGTGCTGGGTGAGGTGAGAAAAATGAGCACATATTGGTCAAAGCATAAATATTTTCAACTACAAAATGAAAAAATTATGGAGACCTAATTAAAAATATGATGACTAGAGATAATAATTCTGAATTGTATACTCATAATTTGCTAAGAGAATAGATCTTATGTTTTCTCTCAAAACATGAATAAGTAAATGAATAAATAGATAAATAATGGTAAGTATGTGAGGCAATGGATGTGTTGATTTTCTTGTGTGTGGTAATCATCTCATAATGTGTATTAAACGGTCAGGTTGTGCATCTTAAATATATACAATTTATGTATCAATTTTACTTCAATAAATCCTTGGGAAAAAGAAAGAAAGATGGATTTGCTATATGAATTTCAAGCAAAGCTAACCTCAGAAATAGAAAAAATGTTAGGGATAAAGAGCTATTACGTATGATAAAGACATCAAGTTTTTAACATCTTTATTGGAGTATAATTGCTTTACAATGATGTGTTAGTTTCTGTTTTATAACAAAGTGAATCAGTTATACATATACATATATCACCATATCTCTTCCCTCTTGCGTCTCCCTCCCTCTCACCCTCTTTATTCCACCCTTCTAGGTGGTCACAAAGCACCGAGCTGATGTCCCTGTGCTATGTGGCTGCCTCCCACTAGCTGTCTATTTTACATTTGGTAGTGTATAAAAGGATATCAATTATTGAATCCTATATGTGTATACACCTAACGAAAGAGATGAAAAGGCACGAGGCAAAAATGGAAACTTTCAAGAAGAAATGCATGAACTCGATATTATACTTTGAGACTTGAACACCTTATATCAATAATTGACAGATCCAGCAAGCAGAAAATCAGCAAGGATATAGTTGAACTGAATAGCACATTTTCTCAGTTGGATCCAGTTGACATTTGTTTTAAAAATATCGAACAACAACAGAAAACACTTTTTTTCAAACCTCACATGAAATGTTCACAATAATAAGATACACCCTGATCCATAATATGCCTTAACAAATTTAAAAGAATAAACATCATACAAAATATGGTATCTTGTGTGAAAAATGTCATTGGTAATTACAGGGATTA
This sequence comes from Globicephala melas, assembly GCF_963455315.2. Taxonomy (NCBI): domain Eukaryota; kingdom Metazoa; phylum Chordata; class Mammalia; order Artiodactyla; family Delphinidae; genus Globicephala; species Globicephala melas. The sequence goes on from NC_083335.1 coordinate 78,120,327, forward strand.
AACTCAATCTGTAGATTTCTTTGGGTCGTAGAGTCATTTTTGCAATGTTGATTCTTCCAATCCAAGGACATGGTATATCTCTCCATCTATTTGTATCATCTTTAATTTCTTTCATCAGTGTCTTATAATTTTCTGCATACAGGTCTTTTGTCTCCTTAGGTAGGTTTATTCCTAGATATTTCATTCTTTCTGTTCCAATGGTAAATGGGAGTGTTTTCTTGAATTCACTTTCAGATATTTCATCATTAGTGTATAGGAATGACAGAGATTTCTGTGCATTCATTTTGTATCCTGCAACTTTACCAAATTCATTGATTAGCTCTAGTAGTTTTCTGTTACAATCTTTAGTATTCTCTATGTATAGTATCATGTCATCTGCAAACAGTGACAGCTTTATTTCTTCTTTTCCAATTTGGATTCCTTTTACTTCTTTTCTTCTCTGATTGCTGTGGCTAAAACTTCAAAAACTATGTTAAATAATAGTGGTGAGAGTGGGCAACCTTGGCTTGTTACTGATCTTAGTGGAAATGCTTTCACTTTTTCACCATTGACAATGATGTTGGCTGTGGGTTTGTCATATATGGCCTTAATTATGTTGAGGAAAGTTCCCTCTACGCCTACTTTCTGGAGGGTTTTTATGTTAATGGGTGTTGAATTTTATCGACGTTTTCTCTGCCTCTATTCAGATGATCATATTGTTTTTCTCCTTCAATTTCTTAATACGGTGTATCACGTTGATTGATTTGCGTATACTGAAGAATCCTTGCATTCTTGGAATAAACACCACTTGATCAGGGTGTATGATCCTTTTAATGTGCTGTTGGATTCTGTTTGCTAGCATTTTGTTGAGGATTTTTGCATCTATGTTCATCAGTGATATTGGCCTATAGTTTTCTTTCTTTGTGACATCTTTGTGTGGTTTTGGTATCAGGGTGATGGTGGCCTCGGAGAATGAGTTTGGGAGTGTTCCTCCCTCTGCTATATTTTGGAAGAGTTTGAGAAGGATAGGTGTTAGCTCTTCTCTAAATGTTTGATAGAATTCGCCTGTGAAGGCATCAGGCCCTGGGCTTTAGTTTATTGGAAGATTTTTAATCACAGTTTCAATTTCAGTGCTTGCGATTGGTCTGTTCATATTTTCTATTTCTTCCTGCTTCAGTCTTGAAAGGTTGTGCATTTCTAAGAATTTGTCCATTTCTAACAGGGTATCCATTTTATTGGCATATAGTTGCTTGTAGTAATCTCTCATGATCCTTTGTATTTCTGCAGTGTCAGTAGTTACTTCTCGTTTTTCATTTCTAATTCTATTGATTTGAGTCTTCTCCCTTTTTTCTTGGTAAGTCTCGCTAATTGTTTATCAATTTTGTTTATTTTCTCAAAGAACCAGCTTTTAGTTTTATTGATCTTTGCTATCGTTTATTTCTTTTTCATTTATATCTCATCTGATATTTATGATTTCTTTCCTTCTGCTGACTTTGGGATTTTTGTTCTTCTTTCTCTAACTGCTTTAGGTGCAAGGTTAGGTTGTTTATTTGAGATGTTTCTTGTTCCTTAAGGTAGGATTGTATTGTTATAAACTTCCCTCTTAGAACTGGTTTTGCTGCATCCCATAAGTTTCAGGTCATTGTGTTTTCATTGTCATTTGTTTCTAGGTATTTTTTGATTTCCTGTTTGATGTCTTCAGTGATCTCTTGATTATTAAGTAGTGTGCTGTTTAGGCTCCATGTGTTTGTATTTCTTACAGATTTTTTCCTCTAATTGATATCTAGTCTCATGGTATTGTTGTCGGGAAAGATACTTGATAAGATTTCAATTTTCTTAAATTTACCAAGGATTGATTTGTGACCCAAGATATAATCTATCCTGGAGAAAGTTCCATGAGCACTTGAGAAGAATGTGTGTTCTGTTGGTTTTAGATGGAATGTCCTATAAATATCAATTCAGTCAATCTTGTTTAATGTACCATGTAAAGCTTTTGTTTCCTTATTTATTTTCATTTTGGGTGATCTGTCCATTGGTGAAAGTTGAGTGTTAAAGTCCCCTACTATGAATATGTTACTGTCGATTTCCACTTTTATGGGTGTTAGTATTTGCCTAATGTATTGAGGTACTCCTATGTTGGGTGCATAAGTATTTTAAATTGTTATATATTCTTCTTGGCTTGATCCTTTGATCATTATGTAGTGTCCTTCTTTGTCTCTTGTAATAGTCTTTGTTTTAAAGTCTATTTTGTCTGATATGAGAATTGCTAGTCCAGCTTTCTTTTCATTTCCACTTGCATGGAATATCTTTTTCCATACCCTCACTTTCAGTCTGTATGTGTCCGTACGTCTGAAGTGGGTCTCTTGTAGACAGCATATATACGGGTCTTATTTTTGTATCCATTCAGCCAGTCTATGTCTTTTGGTTGGAGCATTTAATCCATTTACATTTAAGGTAATTATTGATATGTATGTTCCTACTAACATTTTCTTAATTGCTTTGGGTTTATTATTGTAGGTCTTTTCCTTCTCTTGTGTTTCCTGCCTGGAGAAGTTCCTTTAGTATTTGCTGTAAAGCAGGTTTGGTAGTGCTGAATTCTCTTAGCTTTTGTTGTCTGTTAAGCTTTTAATTTCTCTGTCGGATCTGAATGAGATCATTGCTGGATAGAGTATACTTGGTTGTAGATTTTTCTCTTACATCACTTTAAATATGTCCTACCACTCCCTTCTGGCTTGCAGAGTTTCTGCTGAAAGATAAGCTGTTAACCTTATGGGGATTCCCTTATGTGTTATTTGTTGTTTTTCCCTTGCTGCTTTTAATATTTGTTCTTTGTATTTAATTTTTGATAGTTTGATTAATATGTGTCTTGGCGTGTTTCTGCTTGGATTTATCTTCTATGGGACTCTCTGTGCTTCCTGAACTTGACTAACTATTGCCTTTCCCATATTAGGGAAGTTTTCAACTGTAATCTGTTCAAATATTTTCTCAGTCCCTTCTTTTTCTCTTCTTCTGGGACCCCTTGAATTCGATTGGTGGTGTGTTTAATGGTGCTCCAGAGGTCTCTGAGACTGTCCTCAATTCTCTTCATTCCTTTTTCTTTATTCTTCTCTGCCATAGTTATTTCCACTATTTTATCTTGCATTTCACTTATCCGTTCTTCTGCCTCAGTTATTCTGTTATTGATCCCTTCTAGAAAAATTTTAATTTCATTTATTTTGTTCCTCAACTCTGTTTGCTCGTTAGTTCTTCTAGGTCTTTGTTAAACGTGTCTTGTATTTTCTCCATTCTATTTCCAAGAATTTGTATCATCTTTACTCTCATTTTTATGAATTCTTTTTCAGGTAGACTGCTGATTTCCTTTTTATTTGTTAGGTCTGGTGGGTTTTTGCCTTGCTCCTTCATCTGCTGTGTGTTTCTCTGTCTTCTCATTTTGCGTAACTTACTGTGTTTGGGGTCTCCTTTGTACAGGGTGCAGGTTCGTAGTTCCTGTTGTTTTTGGTGTCTGTCCCCAGTGGCTAAGGTTGGCTCAGTGGGTTGTGTAGGCTTCCTGGTGGAGGTGAGTAGTGTCTGTGTTATGGTGGATGAGGCTGGAACTTGTCTTTCTGGTGGGCAGGTCAACGTCTGGTGGTGTGTTTTTTGGTGTCTGTGGCCTCATTATGATTTTAGGCAGCCTCTGTGCTAAAGGATGGGGTTGTGTTCCTGTCTTGCTAGCTATTTGCATAGGGTGTCCTGCACTGTAGCTTGCTTGTCACTGAGTGGAGCTGGGTCTTGGTGTTGAGATGGAGATCGCTGGGAGATTTTCACCATTTGATATTACGTGGAGCTGGGACGTCTCTTGCATACCAGTTTTCTGAACTTGGCCCTCCCACCTCAGTGGCACAGTCCTGATGCCTGACTGGAGTACCAAGAGACTGTCCTCCACATGGTTCAGAATAAAAGGGAGAAAAGAAAGAAAGAAAGAGGAAGATAAAATTAAATAAATAAAATAAAGTTATTAAAATAAAATATAAGTATTAATAAAAAATTTTTAAATAATAAAAACAAAGAAGCAAAAATGGACAGACAGAATCCTAGGACAAATGATACAAGCAAAGCTATACAGTGACAATAACACACAGAAGCTTACACATACACACTCACAAAGAGAGAAAAAGGGGGGAAAACATATATATTGTTGCTCCCAAAGTCCACCCCCTCAATTTGGGATGGTTTGTTATCTATTCAGGTATTTCACAGATGCAGCGTACATCAGGTTGATTGTGGACACTTAATATGCTTCTCCTGAGGCTGCTGGGAGAAATTTTCCTTTCTTTTCTTTGTTCACAGAGCTCCCGGGTTTCAGATTTGGATTTGGACCCGCTTCTGCATGTAGGTCGCCGGAGTTTAAGGAGAAGCTGATTCAGGGGCTCTGGCTCACTCAGACTGGGGGAGGGAGGGGTACGAATGAGGGGCGAGCCTGTGGCGGCAGAGCCCCTGCGTGACATTGCAACAACCTGAAGTTTGCCATGCGTTCTTCCGGGGCAGTTTTCCCTGGATCACGGGACCCTGGCAGTGGTGGGCTGCACAGGCTCCCGGGAGGGGAAGTTTGGAGAGTGACCTGTGCTTGCACACAGGCTTCTTGGTGGAGGCAGCAGCAGCCTTAGCATCCCATGCCCGGCTCTGTGGTAAGCGCTGATAGCCGCGGCTCCACCCATCTCTGGAGCTCATTTAAGCAGCACTCTTAATTCCCTCTCCTCTTACATCATGAAACAAAGATGCAAAAATAAGTCTCCTGTCTCTTTGGCAACTCCAGACTTTTTCCCAGACTCCCTCCCGGCAAGCTGTGACGCACTAGCCTCTTCAGGCTGTGTTCACGTAGCCAACCCCAGTCCTTTTCCTGGGATCCAACCTCTGAAGTCCGAGTCTCAGCTCCCAGCCCCCACCCCTCCCGGCGGGTGAGCAGACAAGCCTCTCAGCTGGTGAGTGCTGGTCGGCACCGATCCTCTGTGCGGGAATCTCTCCACTTTGCCCTCTGCACCCCTGTTGCTGTGCTCTCCTCCATGGCTCTGAAGCTCCACCTTCCGCCAACTGCAGTCTCCACCTGCATAGGGGTTCCTAGTGTGTGGAAACCTTTCCTCCTTCACAGCTCCCTCCCACTGGTGCAGGTCCTGTCCTTATTCTTTGTCTCTGTTTTTTCTTTTACCCTACCCAGGTGCGTGGGGAGTTTCTTGCCTTTGGGGAGGTCTGAGGTCTTCTGCCAGCATTCAGTAGGTATTCTTTAGGAGTTTTCCCACATGTAGATATATTTCTTATGTATTTGTGGGGAGGAAGGTGATCTCCACGTCTTACTCTTCTGCCATCTTGAAGCTCCTCCCTCCCTTTCATCATTCTTAGTCAACATTGTACTGGAAATCTTATCTAATGAAATAAGAGAAGCAGGGCAAAATAAAGATACACACTTTGTGTAGAAATATAACATGTTTTTTTCAGGTTACATAGCTATGTAGAAAATGCCTAAGAATAATAATAAAAAATAACATTCTTGAACTAATGAATTATTATAGTAGGTTGCAGGATACAGGGATTTAATATACAAAAAATTTTGTTTTCTTATATACCATGAAAGAATAATTGGAAATAGAAACTAAAAGCACAACACCATAACATTAATACCAAAAAAATTTGTCATAAATCTATCAAATTATGTGCAAGAGCTATATGAGGAAATTGTTCATGGAAAAGAAGGTTCAATATGTTAAGATGTCAGTTCTTCCCAACTTCATCTATAGATTCACAATGCCAATCAAAATCCCAGCAAATTACTTTGTGGATATATTTTTTAAAGGATTCTAATGTTTAGAAAGACAAAAACCCATATTAGCCAATGAAAAATTGAAAAAAAAATTTAAAGTTTTAGAACTGACCCTTTCTGACAACAAGATAAAAGTTATAAAAAGACAGTGTAATATTGGTGAAAGAATAGATAAATTAATCAATGGAGCAGAATAGAAAACTCAGAAATACACACACAAAACTATAGTCAACTGATGTTTGACAAAAGATCAAAGGCAATACACTGGAAAAAGAATATTCTTTAAACAAATAGAGCTGGAACAACTGGGCATTCACATGTTAAAAAATGAATATGGACAATGATCGTATGCTTTCCACAAAAATTAACTCAAAATGGATATCAGACCTAAGTGTAAAATGCAAAATTCTTAAAATTCTGAAATAAAACATAGGTGAAAATCTAGATAACCTTGGGTTTGACAGAAAGTTTTTTGATACAACATCAAAGGCAAGATCCATATAAGAAAAATAGATAAGCTGGACTTCCTTAAAATTTCAAACATTTGCTGTGCCAATTACACTCTTAAAAGAATGAGAAGATAAGCCACAGACTGGGAGAAAATATTTGCAAAGACATATCTGATAAATAATTTGTGTCCAAAATATGCAAAAATCTATTAAAACTAAACAAGACAACACAGATGAAAAACGGGTGAAACATCTGACCAGAGTCCTCACTAAAGAAGATATAGAGATGGCAAATAAGCAAATGAAATGACATTCCACATCATGTGTCACTAGAAAAATGTAAATTTAAACAACAGTAAGATACTACTACACATCTATTAGAATACGCAAAAGCCAAAAGGCTGACAACACCAAATGTTGTTGAGAATGTGGAACAACCGGCACACTCATTTATTACTTGTGGAAATACAAAAGAGTACAACCACTTTGGAAGACAGTTTAACAGTCTCTTACAAAACTAAACATACTCTTACAATACAATCCAGCAATTGCATTTCCGGGTAGGTACCTAAATGAGTTTAAAACTTCCAAACACACAAAAACCTACATAGCAGCTGTATTCAAAATTGCCCCAAATTTAAAATAACCAAGATCCCTTTCAGAAGGTGAATGATTTCTAAAACAAAAAGAGAAAACTATGGGGAACTCCCTGGAAGTCCAGTAGCTAGAACCCCATGCTTTCACAGCGGAGAGTTTGGGTTCAATCCCTGGTTGAGGAACGAAGAACCTGCAAGCCATGCACAGTATGATCAAAAACAAATCAAAACAAAACAAAAACTATGGTATTCGTTAAATGAAATATTACTAATAACTACAAAGAAATGAGATTTTAAACCAAGGAAGTGCATAGAGAACTCATAAATAAGTATTGCTAAGTAGAAGCAGTCAACTCAAAGGCTACGTACTGTATGATTCCAAATATATATTCTGGAAAAGGAAAAACTATAGATGGCTAAAAGATCAGTGTTTCATGAAATAATGCTCAATATCCTTAATCATTAGAGAAATGCAAATCGAAACTACAGTGAGATATCATATCACACCAGTCAGAATGGCCATTATCAAAAAATCTACAAACAATAAATGCTGGAGAGGGGGTGGAGAAAAGGCAACCCTCTTGCACTTTGGAGGGAATGTAAATTGATACAGCCACTATGGAGAACAGTATGGAGGTTCCTCAAAAAACTAAAAGTAGAACTACCATACGACCCAGGAATCCCACTACTGGGCATATAACCTGAGAAAAACATAATTCAAAAAGAATCATGTGGAGAGAGGGGGAAGATGGCAGAAGAGTAACACGCAGAGAGCACCTTCCTCCCCACAGATACACCAGAAATACATCTACACATGGAACAACTCTTACAGAATACCTACTGAATGCTGGCAGAAGACCTCAGACCTCGCAAAAGGCAAGAAACTCCCCACGTAACTGGGTAAGGCAAAAGAAAAAAGAATAAACAGAGACAAAAGAATAGGGACGGGAGGCAGCCGTGAAGCAGGAAAGGTTTCAACACACTAGAAGCCCCTTCACAGGCGGAGAACGCGGGTGGCGGAGTGGGGTAGACTCAGTGCCGCGGGGGAGAGTGCAGCAACAGGGGTGGAGAGGGCAAAGCGGACAGATTCCCACACAGAGGATTGATGCCGACCAGCACTCACCAGGCCGAGAGGCTTTTCTGCTCACCCGCCGGGGCGGGCCGGGCTGGGAGCTGAGGCTCAGAATTCGGTTGGAGCGCAGAGAGAGGACTGGCGGTGTGAACACAGCCTGAAGGGGTTAGTGCACCATGGATAGCCATGAGGGAGTCCGGGGAAAAGGCTTCACCTGCCGAAGAGGCAAGAGACTTTTTCTTCCCTCTTCGTTTCCTGGTGTGTGAGGAGAGGGGATTAAGAGCACTGTTTAAAGGAGCTCCAGAGACAGGTGTGAGCCGCGGCTAACAGTGCGGACCACAGAGACGGGCATGAGACGCTAAGGCTGCTGCTGCCACCATGAAGAAACCTGTGAGCGAGCACAGGTCACTCTCCACACCACCCTCCCGGGGAGCCTATGCAGCCCGGCACTGCGAGGGTCCCGAGATCCAGGGACAACTTCCCAGGAAGAAAGCATGGAGCGCCTCAGGCTGGTGCAACGTCTCGCCAGGCTCTGCCACCGCAGGCTCGCCCCATATCGTGCTCTTCTCTCCCACAGGCCTGAGTGAGCCACAGCCCCTGAAACAGCGGCTCGATTAACCCGGTCTTGTCTGAGAGAAGAACAGATGCCCCCCAGCGACCTAAACGCAGAGGCGGGGCCAAATCCAAAGCTGAACCCCGGGAGCAGTGTGAACAAAGAAGAGAAAGGGAAATCTATCCCAGTAGCCTCAGGAGCAGCGGATTAAATCTCGACAATCAACTTGATGTACCCTGCATCTGTGGAATACATGAATAGACAACGAATCATCCCAAATTGAGGAGAGGGACTTTGAGAGCAACATTTATTATTTTTCCCCTTTTCCTCTTTTTGTGAGTGTGTATGTATATGTTTCTGTGTGAGATTTTGTCTGTATAGCTTTGCTTTCGCCATTTGTCCTAGGGTTCTATCCATCCTTGTTTTTTACTTTTTAAAAAAAATTTTTACTTAATAATTATTTTTTATATTTTAATAACTTTATTTTATTTTACCTTACTTTATTTTATTCTCTTTCTTTCATTTTTTCTAATTTTCCCCCTTTTAATCCAACCCATATGGATGAAAGGCTCTTGGTACTGCAGCCAGCAGTCAGTGCTGTGCCTCTGAGTTGGGAGAGCCAACTTAAGGGCACTGGTCCACAAGAGACTTCCCAGCTCCATGTAATATCAAATGGCAAAAATCTCCCAGAGACCTCCGTCTCGAAACCAACACCCAGCTTCACTCAACGACCAACAAGCTACAGTGCTGGACACTCTATGCCAAACAACTAGCAAGACAGGAACACAACCCCACCCATTAGCAGAGTGGCTGCCTAAAATCATAATAAGTCCACAGACACCCCAAAACACACCACCAGACATGGACCTGCCCATGAGAAAGACGAGATCCAGACTCATCCACCAGAACACACAAACTAGTCCCCTCCACCAGGAAGCCTACACAAACCATTGAACCAACTTTAGCCACTGGAGACAGACACCAAAAACAACGGGAACTACGAACGTGCAGCCTGCAAAAAGGAGACCACAAACACAGTAACATAAGCAAAATGAGAAGACAGAAAAACAAACAGCAGATGAAGGAGCAACACAAAAACCCACCAGACCTAACAAAAGAAGAGTAAATAGGCAGTCTACCTGAAAAAGAATTCAGAATAATGATAATAAAGATGATCCAAAATCTTGGAAATAGAATAGAGTAAATGCAAGAAACATGTAACAAGGACCTAGAAGAAATAAAGATGAAACAAGCAACAATGAACAGCACAATATTGAAATTAAAAATACTGTGGATGGGATCAATAGCAGAATAACTGAGGCAGAAGAACGGATAAGTGACCTGGAAGATAAAATAGTGGAAATAAGTACTGCAGAGCAGAATAAAGAAAAAAGAATGAAAAGAACTGAGGACAGTCTCAGAGACTTCTGGGACAACATTAAACACACCAACATTTGAATTATAGGGTTCCAGAAGAAGAAGAAAAAAAGAAAGGGACTGAGAAAATATTTGAAGAAATTATGGTTGAAAACTTCCCTAATATGGGAAAGGAAATAATTAATCAAGTCCAGAAAGCACAGAGAGTCCCATACAGGATAAATCGAAGGAAAAACACACGAAGACACATATTAATCAAACTGTCAAAAATTAAATACAAAGAAAACATTAAAAGCAGCAAGGGAAAAATAACACACAAGGGAATCCCCATTAGGTTAACAGCTAATCATTCAGCAGAAACTCTGCAAGCCAGAAGGGAGTGGCAGGACATATTTAATGTGATGAAGGAGAAATACCTGCAACCAAGATTACTCTACCCAGCAAGGATCTCATTCAGATTTGATGGAGAAATTAAAAACTTTCTTTTTTACATATGTTCCCATATCTCTTCCCTCTTGCATCTCCTGCCTCACCCTTCCTATCCCACCCCTCCAGATCGTGACAAAGCACTGACCTGATCTCCCTGTGCTATGTGGCTGCTTCCCACTAGCTATCTACCTTACGTTTGGTAGTGTATATATGTCCATGCCCCTTTCTCGCTTTGTCACAGCTTACCCTTCCCCTCCCCATATCCTCAAGTCCATTCTATAGTAGGTCTCTGTCTTTATTCCTGTTTTACCCCTAGGTACTTCATGACATTTTTTTTCTAAATTCCATAAATATGTGTTAGCATATGGTATTTGTCTCTCTCTTTCTGACTTCCTTCATGCTGTATGACAGACTCTACGTCTATCCACCTCCTTAAAAATAGCTCAATTTCGTTTCTTTTTATGGCTGAGTAATATTCCATTGCATATATGTGCCACACCTTCATTTTCCATTCATCCCATGATGGACACTTAGGTTGTTTCCATGTCCTGGCTATTGTAAATAGAGCTGCAATGAACATTTTGCTACATGACTCTTTTTGAATACTGGTTTTCTCAGGGTATATGCCCAGTAGAGGGATGCTAGGTCATATGGTAGTTCTATTTGTAGTTTTATAAGGAAACTCCATACTATTCTCCACAGTGGCTGTATCAGTTTACATTCCCATAAGCAGTGCAAGAGTGTTCCCTTTTCTCCACACCCGCTCCAGCATTTATAGTTTCTAGATTTTTTGATGATGGCCATTCTGACTGGTGTGAGATGATATCTCATTGTAGTTTTGATATGCATTTCTCTAATGATTACTGATGTTGAGCATTCTTTCATGTGTTAGTTGGCAGTCTGTATATCTTCTTTGGATAAATGACTCTTTAGGTCTTCTGCCCATTTTTGCACGGGGTTGTTTGTTTGTTATTAAGGTGTATGAGCTGCTTATAAATTTTGGAGATTAATCCCTTGTCAGTTGCTTCCTTTGCAAATATTTTCTCCCATTCTGACAGTTGTCTTTTGGTCTTGTTTATGGTTTCATTTGCTGTCCAAAGCTTTGAAGTTTCATTAGGTCCCATTTGTTTTTTTGTTTTGTTTTGTTTTTATTTCCATTTCTCTAGGAGGTGGGTCACAAAGGATCTTTCTGTCATTTATGTCATAGAGTGTTCTGCCTAAATTTTCCTCTAAGAGTTTGATAGTTTCTGGACTTACATTTAGGTCTTTAATCCATTTTGAGCATGTTTTCTTTGTATGGTGTTTGGGAGTGATCTAATCTCATACTTTTACATGTATCTGTCCAGTTTTCCCAGCACCACTTATTGAAGAGGCTGTCCTTTCTCCACTGTACATTTCTGCCCCCTTCATCAAAGATAAGGTGGCCATATGTGCATGGGTTTATCTCTGGGCTTTCTATCCTGTTCCATTGATCTATCTTTCTGTTTTTGTGACAGTACCATACTGTCTTGATTACTGTAGCTTTGTAGTATGGTCTGAAGTCAGGGAGCCTGATTCCTCCAGCTCCGTTTATCTTTTTCAAGACTGCTTTGGCCATTCGGGGTCTTTTGTGTTTCAATACAAATTGTGAAATTTTTTGTTCTACTCCTGTGAAAAATTCCAGTGGTAGTTTCATAGGGATTGCATTCAATCAGTAGATTGCTTTGGGTAATAGAGTCATTTTCACAATATTGATTCTTCCAATCCAAGAACATGGTATATCTCTCCATCTATTTGTATCATCTTTAAAGAAAAATTAAAAACTTTACAGACAAACAAAAGCTGAGAGAGTTTTTCAGCACGAAACCAGCTTTACAACAAATGCAAAAGGATCTACTCTGGGCAAGAAACACAAGAGAAGGAAAAGACCTATAATAACAAACTGAAAACAATTACGAAAATGGGAATAGGAACATACATATCAATAAATTTCTTAAATGTAAATGGATTAATGCTCCCACCAAAAGACACAGAGTGGCTGAATGGATACAAAAACAAGACCCATATATATGCTGTCTACAAGAAACCGACCTCAGACCTAGAGACTAGAGACACATACAGCCTGAAAGTGAGGGGATCAAAAAAGATATTCCATGCAAATGGAAACCAAAAGAAAGCTGGTGTACCATTTCTCATATCAGACAAAATAGACTTTAAAATACAGAGTTTTAGAAGAGACAAAGAAGAACACTACATAATGATAAAGGGATCGATCCAAGAAGAAGATATAACAACTGTAAATATTTATGTACATAACATAGGAGCACCTCAATACATAAGGCAAATACTAACAGCCATAAAAGGGGAAATTGACAGTAACACAATCAGAGTAGCGGACCTTAACATCCCACTTTCACAAATGGACAGATCAAACAAAATGAAAATAAATAAGGAAACACAAGCTTTAAATCATACATTAAACAAGATGTACTTAATTGATATTTATAGGACATTCCATCCACAAACAACAGAATACACATTTTTCTCAAGTGTTCATGAAACATTCTCCAGGATAGATCATACCTTGGGTCACAAATCAAGCCTTGGTAAATTTAAGAAAATTGCAACTGTATCAAGTAACTTTTCTGACTAGATATCAATTACAGGAAAAGATCTGTAAAAAATACAAACACATGGAGGCTAAACAATGCACTACTTAATAACGAAGTGATAACTGAAGAAATCAAAGAGGAAATCAAAAAATACCTAGAAACAAATGACAATGGAGACTGGACGACCCAAAACCTATGGGATGCAGGAAAAGCAGTTCCAAGAGGGACGTTTATAGCAATACAATCCTACCTTAAGAAACAGGAAACATCTCAAATAAACAACCTAACCTTGCACCTAAAGCAATTAGAAAAAAAGAACAAAAAAACCCCCCAAAGTTAGCAGAAGGAAAGAAATCATAGAAATCAGATAAGAAATAAATGAAAAAGGGAAATGAGGGAAATGATAGCACAGATCAATAAAACTAAAAGCTGGTTCTTTGAGAAGATAAAAAAAATAGATAAACCATTAGCCAGACTCATCAAAAAAAATGGAGAAGACTCAAATCAATAGAATTAGAAAAGCAAAAGGAGAAGTAACAACTGACACTGCAGAAATACAAAAGATCAAGAGATATTACTACCAGCAACTGTATGCCAATAAAATGGACAACGTGGAAGAAATGGACAAATACTTAGAAAGGCACAACCTGCCAAGACTGAATCAGGAAGAAATAGAAAATATGAACAGATGAATCACAAGCACTGAAATTGAGCCTGTGATTAAAAATCTTCCAACAAACAAAAGCCCAGGACCAGATGGCTTCGCAGGGGAATTCTATCAAACATTTAGAGAAGAGTTGACACCTCTCCTTCTCAAACTCTTCCAAAATATAGCAGAAGGAGGAAAACTCCCAAACTCATTCTACGAAGCCACCATCACCCTGATACCAAAACCAGACAAGGATGTCACAAAGAAAGAAAACTATAGGCCAATATCACTGATAAACATAGATGCAAAAATCCTCAACAAGATACTAGCAAACAGAATCCAACAGCACATTAAAAGGATCATACACCATGATCAAGTGGGGTTTATTCCTGGAATGCAAGGATTCTTCAATATATGCAAATCAAACAATGCGATGTACCATATTAACAAATGGAAGGAAAAAAACCATATGGTCATCTCAATAGATGCAGAGAAAGCTTTTGACAAATTTCAACACCCATTTATGACAAAAATCCTGCAGAAAGTAGGCATAGAGGGAACTTTCCTCAACATAATAAAGGCCATATATGACAAACCCACAGCCAACATCGTCCTCAATTGGGAAAATTGAAAGCATTTCCACTAAGATCAGGAACAAGACAAGGTTGCCCATTCTCACAACTCTTATTCAACATAGTTTTGTAAGTTTTAGCCATAGCAATCAGAGAAGAAAAGGAAATAAAAGGAATCCAAATCGGAAAAGAAGAAGTAAAGCTGTCACTGTTTGCAGATGCCATGATCCTATACATATGGAATCCTAAAGATGCTACCAGAAAACTACTGAGCTGATCAATGTATTTGGTAAATTACCAGGATACAAAATTAATGCTCAGAATTCTCTGGAATTCCTATACACTAATGATGAAAAACCTGGAAGTGAGTTCAAGAAACATTTGCATTTACCATTGCAGCAGAAAGAATAAAACATCTAGAGCTAAACCTACCTAAGTGGACAAATGACCTGTATGCAGAAAATTATAAGACACTGATGATAGGAATTAAGAGTGATACAAATAGATGGAGAGATATAACATGTTCTTGGATTGGAAGAATCAACATTGTGAAAATGATTCTACTACCCAAAGCAATCTACAGATTCAATGAAATCCCTATCAAGCTACCACTGGCATTTTTCACAGAACTAGAACAAAAAGTTTCACAATTTGTATGTAAACGTAAAAGATCCTGAAGAGCCAAAGCAATCTTGAGAACAAAAAATGGAGCTGGAGGAATCAGGCTCCCTGACTTCAGACCATACTACAAAGCTACAGTAATCAAGACAGTATGGTACTGGCACAAAAACAGAAAGATAGATCAATGTAACAGGATAATAATCCCAGAGATAAACCCACGCACATATGGTCACCTTATCTTTGATAAAGGAGGCAGGAATGTACAGTGGAGAAAGGACAGCCTCTTCAATAAGTGGTGCTGGGAAAACTGGACAGGTACATGTAAAAGTATGAGATTAGATCACTCCCAACACCATGCACAAAATAAGCTCAAAATGGATTAAAGACCTAAATGTAAGTCCAGAAACTATCAAACACTTAGAGGAAAACATAGGTAGAACACTCTATGACATATATCCCAGAACGATTCTTTTTGTCCCATCTCCTAGAGAAATGCACATAAAAACAAAAATTAAAAAATGGGACCTGGGGCTTCCCTGGTGGCACAGTGGTTGAGAGTCCGTCTGCCGATGCACTGAACATGGGGTCGTGGCCCGGTCGGGGAGATCCCACATGCTGCGGAGTGGCTGGGCCCTTGAGTCATGGCTGCTGGGCCTGCGTGTCCGGAGCCTGTGCTCCGCAATGGGAGAGGCCACAACAGTGAGAGGCCCACGTACCGCAAAGAAAAAGAAAAAGGACCTAATGAAACTTCAAAGCTTTTGCACAGCAAAGGAAACCATAAACAAGACCAAAAGACATCCCTCAGAATGGGAGAAAATATTTGCAAATGAAACAACTGACAAAGATTAATCTCCAAAATTTACAAGCTGCTCATTCAGCTCAATAACAAAAAAACCAACAACGCAATCCAAAAATAGACAGAAGACCTAAATAGACATTTCTCCAAAGAAGATATACAGACTGTCAACAAACACATGAAAGAATTCTCAACATCATTAATCATTAGGGAAATGCAGATCAAAACTACAATGAGATATCGTCTCACACCGGTCAGAATGGCCATCATCAAAAAATCTAGAAACAATAAATGCTGGAGAGGGTGTGGAGAAAGGGGAACACACTTTCACTGCTGGTGGGAATGTGAATTGGTACAGCCACTATGGAGAAGAGTATGGAGGTTCCTTAAAAAACTGCAAATGGAACTATCATATGACCCAGCAATCCCACTACTGGGCATATACCCTGATAAAACCATAATTCAAAATAGTCATGTACCAAAATGTTTTTTGCAGCTCTATTTACAATAGCTCGGAGATGGAAATGACCTAAGAGTCCATCATCGGATGAATGGATAAAGAAGATGTGGCACATATATAGAATGGAATATTACTCAGCCATAAAAATAAACGAAATTGAGTTATTTGTAATGAGGTGGATAGACCTGGAGTCTGTCATACACAGTGAAGTAAGTCAGAAAGAGAAAGACAAATACCGTCTGCTAACACATGTGTATGGAATTTAAGGAAAAAATGTCATGAAGAACCTAGGGGTAAGACAGGAATAAAGACTCAAACCTAGTAGAGAATTGACTTGAGGATATGGGGAGGGGGAATGGTAAGCTGTGACAAAGCGAGAGAGAGCCCTCGACATATATACGCTATCAAACATAAAATAGCTAGTGGGAAGCAGCCGCATAGCACAGGTAGATCAGCTCAGTGCTTTGTGACCACATAGAGGGGTGGGATAGGGAAGGTGGGAGGGAGGGAGACGCAAGAGGGAAGAGATATGGGAACATACGTATATGTATAACTGCTTCACTTTGTTATAAAGCAGAAACTAACACACCATTGTAAAGCAATTATACTCCAATAAACATATAAAAGAAAAAAAAAGAATCCGCCTGCTAATTCAGGGGACATGGGTTCAAGCCCTGGTCTGGCATGATCTCACGTACCACAGAACAGCTAAGCCCATGGACCACAACTACTGAGCCTGAGCCCTAGAACCCTCGAGCCACAACTACTGAAGCCCGCAAACCACAACTACTGAAGCCCACGCACTTAGACCCCGTACTCTGCAACAAGAGGAGCCACCACAATGAGAAGCCCATGTACCACAACAAAGAGTAGCCCCCACTCTCTGCAACTAGGGAAATCCCACATGCAGCAGTGAAGACCCAATGGAGCCAAAAATTAATATAAATTAATAAATAAATTTATTAAATAATATATTATGCTAAATAAAATAAGCCAGGCACAAAAGGACAAATATTCTATGATTCCACTTATATGAGGTATCTATAATAGGCAAATTCATAGATACAAAAAGTAGAACAGCAGTTAGCAAGGGCTGGGGAGAAGGAGAGATGGGGAATTGTTGTTTAATGGGTACAGACTTTCTATCTGGGATGATGAAAATTTTCTGGAGATGGATGGTGGAGATGGCTGCACAACATTATGAATGTATTTAATGCCACTGAATTGTACACTTAAAATGGTTAAAATGCAGACAAAGCTATAATTAAAAAACAAAAAAAAGAGTCATGTACCAAAATGTTCATTGCACCTCTATTTACAATAGCCAGGACGTGGAATCAACCTAACTGTCCATCAACAGATGAATGGATAAAGAAGATATGGCACATATATACAATGGAGTATTACTCAGTTGTACAAAGAAACGAAATTGAGTTATTTGTAATGAGGTGGATGGACCTAGAGTCTGTCATTTGTAGTGAGGTGGATGGACCTAGAGTCTGCGAAGTAAGTCAGAAAAAGAAAAACAAATACCATATGCTAACACATATATATGGAATCTAAAATTTAAAAAATGATCATGAAGAACCTAGGGGCAAGACGGGAAGAAAGACACCGACCTACTACAGAATGGACTTAGGGTATGGGGAGGGGAAGGGTAAGCTGTGACGAAGTGAGAGAGTGACATGTACATATATATACTACCAAACGTAAAATGGACAGCTAGTGGAAGCAGATGCATAGCACAGGGAGATCAGCTCGGTGCTTTGTGACCACTTACAGTAGTGGGATAGGGAGGGTGGGAGGGAGGGAGACAGAAGAGGGAAGGATATGGGAACATATGTATAACTGATTCACTTTCTTGTAAAGCAGAAACTAACACACCATTATAAAGCAATTATACTCCAATAAGAATGTTTAAAAAAAACATTGTTTGCTTTATGATATAAATCACAGCAAGACCCTTTTTAAGATCCTTTTTGACCCACCTCCTAGAGGAATGGAAATAAAAACAAAAATAAACAAATGAGACCTAATGAAACTTAAAAGCTTTTGCACAGCAAAGGAAACCATAAAGAAGACAAAAAGACAATGCATTTTAGGGGAATGGGAGAAAATATTTGCAAATGCAGCAACTGAAAAAGGATTAATCTCCAAAATATACAAGCAGCTCATGCAGCTCAATATCCAAAAAAAAAAAAAAAAAAAACTAATCCAAAAATGGGCAGAAGACCTAAATAGACATTTCTCCAAAGAAAATATACAGATTGCCAACAAACACATGAATGGATGTTCAACATCACTAATCATTAGAGAAATGCAAATCAAAACTACAATGAGGTATCACCTCACACCAGTCAGAATGGCCATTATCAAAAGATCTACAAACAATAAATGCTGGAGAGGTTGTGGAGAAAAGTGAACCCTCTTGCATTGTTGGTGGGAATGTAAATTGTTACAGCCACTATGGAGAACAGTATGGAGGTTCCTTAAAAAACTAAAAATAGAGCTACCATACCACCCAGCAATCCTACTACTGGGCATATACCCTGAGAAAACCATAATTCATAAAGAATCATGTACCACAATGTCCATCGCTCTATTTACAATAGAGAAAACAAATAACGTATGCTAACACATGTATATGGAATCTAAAAAAAATAGACAGAGAACGGACTTGAGGACACGGGGGGGGGGAGGGTAAGCTGGGATTAAGTGAGAAAGTGGCATGGACATATATACACTACCAAATGTAAAAAAGATAGCTAGTAGGAAGCAGCCGCTTAGCACCGGGAGATCAGCTCCATGCTTTGTGACCACCTATAGGGGTGGGATAGGGAGGATGGGGGGTAGATGCAAGAGGGAGGAGATTTGGGAATATATGTGGATGTATAGCTGATTCACTTTGTTATAAAGCAGAAACTAACACACCATTGTAAAGCAATTATATTCCAATAAATATGTTAAAAAAAAAAAAAGAAGAATGAACAAGTGTTGTGAAACCATGGGGGAAAAGAAAAATGAGTCATGTACCACAATGTTCATTGCAGCTCTATTTACAATAGCTAGGACATGGAAGCAACCTAAGTGTCCATTGACAGATGAATGGATAAAGATTAAGTGGCACATATATACAGTGGAATATTACTCAGTCATAAAAAGAAACGAATATGAGTTTTTGTAGTGAGGTGGATGGACATAGAGACTCTCATACAGAGTGAAGTAAGTCAGAAAGAGAAAAACAAATACCGTATGCCAACACATTTTTATGGAATCTAAAAAAACAATAGTCTGAAGAATCTAAGGGCAGAACAGGAATAAAGACGCAGACATAGAGAATGGACTTGAGGACAAGGGGAGGGCGAAGGGTAAGCTGTGACGAAGTGAGAGAGTGGCATTGACATATATACACTACCAAATGTAAAATAGATAGCTAGTGGGAAGCAGCCACATAGAACAGGGAGATCAGCTCGATGCTTTTTGTTCACCTAGAGGGGTGGGATAGGGAGGGTGAGAAGGATACGCAAGAGAGAGGAGATATGGGGATTTATGTATATGTACTGCTGATTCACTTTGTTATAAAGCAGAAACTAACACATCATAGTAAAGCAATTATACTCCAATAAAGATGTTAACAAAAAAATTAAAGAGAACAATAGAAATTTTCTGATACATGAAGTGCGGTAATATAATAGAAACCATTCTTCTTAGACCCTGAATTATTTTGTTAATACTTAATTGTACACATAATGAAGGATCCTTACGTATCATAGAAGGGACAATGGTAGGGAATGATACAAGCTTTGATAATATAGACATTTTCTCTCCTAATTTCCTTATAGTGCCAACTCTCTTCTAGTGGAACAAATGAATTAATCAAACATAGCTCATTAAGAAAGCATTTGACCATTAAAAAAAGAAATAAAATATACATGCACCCTAATGTTCATTGCAGCACTCTTTACAGTAGCCAAGACATGGAAGCAACCGAAATATCCATTGACAGAGGAGTGAGGAGTGGATAAAGAACATGTGGTATATATATACAATACTCACTCATAAAAAAGAATGAAATAATCCCATTTGCAACAAATGGATCGACCTAGAAATTGCCACACTGAGTGAAGTAAGTCAGACAGAGAAAGACAAATGTCATATAATAATGCTTATATGTGGAATCTAAAAAAAAAGTACAAATGAACTTATATACAAAACAATAATAGAATCACAGATGTAGAAAACATCTGTGGTTTCGTCCCTGGTTAGCAGGGACGAAAGAGTTGTAGGGATAAATTGGGATATTTAGATTGACATATACACACTATTATATATAAAATAGGTAACTAATAAAGACCCACACTACTATATTTAAAATAGATAACTAATAAGGACCCACTGTGTAGCACAGTGAAGTCTACTCTGTAATGACCTATATGGGAAAAGAATCTAAAGCGAGTGGATATATATAACTGATTCACTTTGCTCTACACTTGAAACTAACACAACACTGTAAATCAACTGTATTTCAATGAAAAATTTAGGATTAGGGAAACAACTTAAGCGTCCATCAACATATGAATGGATAAAGAAATTGTGATATATATATACATACACACACACAGTGGAATAGTACTCTGCCATAAAAAGAGTGAAATTTTGCCATTTGCAGCAACATGGATGGACTTGGAGGTCATTATGCTTAGTGAAATAAGTCAGACAGGGAAAGACAAATACTGTATTCCATAGTTATATGTGGAATCTAAAACATAAAACAAACCACTTTTTATAACAAAAAAGAAGCAGTCACATATATAGAGAACAAACTAATGGTTACCAGTTGGGGAAGGGGCAATATGGTGGTGAGGGAGTGGGAGGCACAAACTGTTGGGTACAAGATAGCCTCAAGGATGTATTGAACAGCACAGGGAAGGTGGCCAATATTTTGTAATAACTAAATGAAAAGTAACATTTAAAATTGTGTAAAACATTTTTAAATAACTGAAATAAAAAGCTTAGTAAGATTAGAATGTTAGAGTGAATTTGTCTCTTAAAAATTCTCACCCATGCTGAGAAAGTCCAGAAGTCATACCTTTCACCACGACTGTCAGAAAAAATTTGTGAAGAGAGCCCTGGCATTCTTGAAGAGGTCTCTGGGAACTGCAGTCACTAAATTGAGAAATATAAATGCAATGGGAGTAGTTAGATACCTGGATGACAGGGCAAAGTAGCAGCACTCAACTGCCAAAAGCAAGGTGGGTGTCATTACCATAATAAACAGCAGTGTCAAAACAGCAATCAGAATTGTCTGACTCACAAAAATCTATGGCGTTGGTTAGTTGATCATAATGTTCCTAGAGGTGAAATATATAGGAAGTCTACTAAATTCTTACTTAGATCTGTATAAGCAGAAAACTTCGAGGTTAAAGAAAACAAAAATCTAACTTGAATCATGAGTCAAAGCCCCTTAATTGTTCCCAGATTTGAGCCAGTTTACAGAGCCAAACCCCTTGAGTGAAAGGGAGGCCAGAACCCCTTGTGGAAGGACTTTGGTCTAAAAATTTATGCTGTTAATCTTTCTCCCTGCCTTCCATAATGTGACTTATGATCTTTTACCAGGGAAATTGTGCATTGGGGGAAAGAAAATAACTGGATCTTTTGAAGACTATGAGACACTGACTCTGAACTGGCACTAAAATGTCACTGGTCCACTAGATTAAGTAGGGACTTTTAGAGGTCAGGTGATCAATGGAGCTTCAGCACAGATTTATCTCACAGTGGGGCCATGGGGGCCTCACACCCATCCTCTAGTTATTTCCCCAATTCTGAAATGTATATTTGGAATAGACATATACAGTAGCTGGGGGGAATCCCTATATTGGTTCCCTGACCTGTACAATGAGGACTATTATGGTGGTAAAGGCCAAATGCAGGATTTGTATGCAGAAAACTACAAAACACTGATGAAAAAATCAAAGACCTGGGCATATTTTACTAGATTTATTTCTAAGTACTGCACTTTTGGGTGATAGTATAAATGTAATTGTTTTACAATATCATATTCCAAATGTTTGTCATTCGTATATAGAAATACCATTCACTTTTTTATATTGACTCTATATCTTGCAAATTTGCTAAACTCATTTATTAGTTCCAGGAGCTCTTTTGCAGGTACTTTGGGATTTTCTACATGGACAATCCTTGTCAATGAACAGAGAGTTTTATGAAGTAAGTCAGAAAGAGAAAAACAAATATCATATATGAATACATATATGTAGAATCTAAAAAACTGGTACAGATGAACCTATTTGTAGGGCAGGAATAGAGATGCAGATGTAGAGAATGGACATGTGGATATGGGGGTGAAGGGGAGGGTGGGATGAATTGTGGGATTAGGATTGACATATATACACTACCACGTGTAAAATTGTAGGAACCTGCTGTATAGCACACAGGAGCTCAGCTCAGAGCTCTGTGATGACCTAGATGGCTGGGATGGGGGTTGGGGGAGGTCCAAGAGGGAGGGGATATATGTATACATATAGCTAATTCACTTCGGTGTACAGCAGAAACTAACACAACATTGTAAAGCAATTATACTCTAATTAAAAAAGGAAATCAAAGACCTAAGTAAATGTAGAGATACATCTTGATCATGGATTTGAATACTAATAGTGTTAGGATATTCAGTCCTTCATAGTTTAATCTACAGATTGAGCAAAATCCATCAATATTTTTGTAGATATCAACAAGTCTGTTATAAAATTCGTATAGAAAGACAAAGTAACTAAAATAGTCAAACAAGTGTGTAAAAAGAAAAGAAAAAAATAATAACATTTAAGGAGTCACACTGATTTCTAGACTTATTCTGAAGCTGTATAATCAAAAGACTGGGTTTTTACAAAAAAATGGGAAATATGTGAGGTGATGGATGTGCTAATTGACATGAATGTAGTTAATCACTCCATAATGTATGTGACTATTAGAACATTACATTGGACACCTTTAAAAAATCACATTGCACATGTACCATGCTTTAGTCAATCATATTTTAGTAAGGTTGGGAAAATGAGTTGGTTGCTAGTGAAAAGTTAGAAAACTTGTTCAATGAAACAGTATAGAAATGGCCAAAATAGATGCACACAAATATAATCAACTGATTTTTGAAAAAAGGGACAAAAGCAATTCAATGAAGAATGGAGAGTCTTTTTAACAAATGGTGCTGAAAAACTAGACAACCATATGCAAAAAAAAGAAAAAAAAAAGAACCTCAGCACATGTCTTATACCTTAAACAAAAGTTAACTCAAAATGGGTCATAGATCTAAATGTAAAATGTAAAACTCTAAAACTTACAGAAGAAAACACTGGAGAAAATCTACCTTGGTTTGACAAAGAGTTTTAGATATAAAACCAAAAACACAATCCATAAAAGAAAAAAATTAATTGGACTTCATTATAATTAAAAACTTTTGCTCTTTGAAGAACACTTAAAAGAGATGGAAAGGATTAGCCACAAACAGGGAGAAAAATATTTACAAATCACATAGATAAAAACTCTCAAAACTACAATGAGAACACAAAAACCTAGTATTTAAAAAGGCAAATATTCAGACAAGACACTTTACGAAAGAAAATATAACAATGACAAATAAACTTATGAAAAGATATTCACCATTATTAATCATTAGGGAAATACAAAAATTAGGACCACAATGCAGCTGGTCACTGCACACCTATGAATGTGGTTAAAATGAGAAATTCTGACAATACCAAATGCTGATGAGGATGCAGACCGAATGAAACTCTTGTACTTTGCTGGTAGGGATGCAAAATGATAAAGCTACTTTGGAAAACTTCATAAGCTGTTTTTTATGCAGTTAAATATACACTTACCACACAATACAACAACCCCAATCCTATCTATTTAGCCAAGTAAAAAAACCCAAAAAACTAATATCCACAAAAAAAAACCCTGCACTCAGATGTTTATAACACCTTTATTCCTAAATGCCAACAACTGGAAATAACTCAAATGCCCATCAAAATGTAAATGAATAAACAAACTGTGATATATCCATATGATGGAATACTACTCAGAAATAAAAGGAATGAACTACTGATTCACATATATCATGAATCAAACTTAAGTATATTTTGCTAAGTGAAAGAAGCCAGACCCCAAATGCTACATAATGTATGATTCTGTTTACAAAGACCTTGTGGAAAAGGTAAAGAATATAGGGACGAGTGGTTGCCAGTGATTGGACGTGAGACAAGGTGTTGATTACAAAGAGACAATATGAAGAAAATTTTAAAGTTGGTGGAACTGTTCTTTGTGGTACTATGATAATGGACATATTTCATGCATTTGTCAAACTCTTAAAACTGTACACCAAAAAGAAAAAACTTTACTGTATGCAAACTGAAATAAAACAACTAGAATATCAGGAGAACGAAAGATACAGACAGAGAAAAATGAATGCAACTATATTACAAATGAATGCCATAAGCACACTGAAAGGGATGGGGAAGAAAAGTGACTCTGTAATTATTGACTTTGGAAAACTATCTTATCTGATAGTGAGGCTAGAGACAAAGAGAACTGTACACTAACACCAACACTGTATTTAAATTGGTAAGTTGGTAAACTTGTTTCTTACATGGGCATAGATTAGAAATTCTGAAACTACTTTACATGTGGAACAGGTTGAACAAATACTATATTGCAGATAATGGGACCCAGGTTTCTGACTTCTGGATAAGGAAGTAAGAACACAAGAATCAACCTGAACATGTTCCCAATTGTCACAGTGGAAAAAAATTGAACAGTAATATAAATATGGTACTTAGTTACTACCCAGATAATTCAATAAATATCTGAGTCCATACTGTTAATAAATGTTTGAATAAGTAAATAAATGGAAGAGAAAAATACACCTCTCCCAAGAACTGTGAAGGATTCAATATTTTGCCCTACTTAATACTGTGACAGATGTTGTTATGCTCATCAGTACAGGTTTTTCTCCTCTTTTTCTGGAGTTTTTAGCTAATTTGCATTTCCTAAATCCCTTCCAGTAAGATTTGGACTTTGAGTTCTGGCCATATGGAATTTTGGTAAAAATTATAGGTACAATTTAAAGACCTACCCCATAAATGGCTAGAACTATGCCATCCAGTATGATTGTCTTTAGCCACATATGGCTATTGAGCACATGGAAAATGGATAGTCTGAATTGAGATGTGCTGTAAGTGCAACATACACGCTAGATTCTGAAGACTTTGTATGAAAATAAATTTAACTATCTCATTAATAATCTTTATATTGATTGTATGTTGAAGTTATAATTTTAGGAGCATGTTGGGTAAAGTGCATTACTAAAATTACTTTTTACGTATTTCCTTTCGCTTTTTAATGTGATAATTGACAAATTTTAAAATACATATGTGTCTGAAGTCAGGAAGCCTGATTCCTCCAGCTCCGTTTTTCTTTCTCAAGATTGCTTTGGCTATTCGGGCTCTTTTGTGTTTCCATACAAATTGTGAAATTTTCCCTTCTAGTTCTGTGAAAAAATGCCAGTGGTATTTTGATAGGGATTGCATTGAATCTGTAGATTGCTTTGGGTAGTAGAGTCATTTTCACGATGTTGATTCTTCCAATCCAAGAACGTAGTATATCTCTCCATTTATTTCTATCATCTTTAATTTATTTCATCAGTGACATAATTTTCTGCTTACAGGTCTTTTGTCTCCTTAGGTAGGTTTATTCCTAGATATTTTATTCTTTTTGTTGCAATGGTAAATGGGAGTGTTTCCTTAATTTCTCTTTCAGATTTTTCATCATTAGTGTATAGGAATGCAAGAGATTTCTGTGCCTTAATTTTGTATCCTGCTACTTTACCAAATTCATCGATTAGCTCTAGTAGTTTTCTGGTAGCATCTTTAGGATTCTCTGTGTATAGTATCATGTCATCTACAAACAGTGACAACATTACTTCTTCTTTCCAATGGGGATTCCTTTTATTTCTTTTTCATCTCTGATTGCTGTCGCTAAAACTTCCAAAACTATGTTGAATAAGAATGGTGAGAGTGGGCAATCTTTTCTTGTTACTGATCTTAATGGAAATGATTTCAGCTTTTCACCATTGAGGATGATGTTGGCTGTGGGCTTGTCATATATGGCCTTTATTATGTTGAGGTAAGTTCCCACTGTGCCTACTCTCTGGAGAGCTTTTATCATAAATGGGTGTTGAATTTTGTCAAAAGCTTTCTCTGCATCTATTGAGATGATCATATGGTTATAATAAAAAGCTACAGTAATCAAGACAGCATGGTACTCGCACCAAAACAGAAATATAGATCAATGGAAAAGGATAGAAAGCCCAGAGATAAACCCACGCACATATGGTCAACTTATCTTTGATAAAGGATGCAAAAATATACAGTGGAGAAAAGACAGCCCCTTCAATAAATGGTGCTGGGAAAACTGGACAGGTACATGTAAAAGTATGAGATTAGAACACTCCCTAACACCATACACAAAAATAAGTTCAAAATGGTTTAAAGACCTAAATGTATGGCCAGACACTGTCAAACTCTTAGAGGAACACATAGGCCAAACACTCTATGTCATAAACCACTGCAAGAACTTTTTGACCCACCTCCTAGAGAAATGGAAATAAAAACAAAAATTATAAAATGGAACCTAATGAAATTTAAAAGCTTTTTCACAGTAAAGGACACCAGAAACAAGATGAAAAGGCAACCCTCAGAATGGGAGAAAATATTTGCAAATGAAGCAACTGACAAAGGATTAATCTCCAAAACATACAAGCAACTCATACAGCTCAATATCAAAAAAACAAACAACCCAATCCAAAAACGGGCAGAAGACCTAAATAGACATTTCTCCAAAGAAGATATACAGCTTGCCAACCAGCATGTGAAACAATGCTCAACATCATTAATCATTAGAGAAATGCAAATCAAAACTACAATGGGATATCATCGCACACCAGTCAGAATGGCCATCATCAAAAAATCTATGAACAGTAAATGCTGGAGAGGGTGTGGAGAAAAGGGAACCCTCTTGCACTATTGGCAGGATTGTAAATTGATACAGCCACTATGGAGAACAGAATGGGCTTTCCTTAAAAAACTAAGAATAGAAATACCATACGACCCAGCAATCCCACTACTGGGCATATACCCTGAGAAAACCATAATTCAAAAAGAGTCATGTACCACAATATTCATTGCAGCCCTATTTACCATAGCCAGGACATGGAAGCAACCTAAGTGTCCGTCAACAGATGAATGGATAAAGAAGGTGTGGCACATATATACAATGGAATATTACTCAGCCATAAAAAGGAATGAAATTGAGTTATTTGTAGTGAGGTGGATGGACCTAGAGTCTTTCATACAGAGTGAAGTAATTTAGAAAGAGAAAAACAAATACCATATGCTAACACATATATATGGAATCAAAAGAAAAAAATTGTCATGAAGAACTTAGGGGCAAGGTGGAAATGAAGACACAGACCTATTAGGGAATAGACTTGAGGACATGGAGAGGGGGAAGGCTGAGCTGTGACAAAGAGAGAGAGGGGCATGTGCATATATACACTACCAAATATAACATATATAGCTACTGGGAAGCAGCCACATTGCACAGGGAGATCATCTCGGTGCTTTGTGAACACATAGAGGGCTGGGATAGGGAGGTTGTGTGGGAGGGAGATGAAAGAGGAAAGAGTTATGGGAACATATGTATATGTGTAGCTGATTCACTTTGTTATAAAGCAGAAACTAACACACCATTGTAAAGCAATTATATCCCAATAAAGATGTTTAAAAAAAAAGAAACGAAATTGAGTTAATTGTAGTGAGGTGGATGGACCTAGATTCTGTCATACAGCGTGAAGTAAGTCAGAAAGAGTAAAAGAAATACCGTATGCTAACACATATATATGGAATCTAAAAAACAAAAAAAAAATGAAGGAAAATAAATGGTCAGCAGAACCTAGGGGCAAGACGGGAATAAAGATGCAGACCTGCTAGAGAATGGGCTTGAGGATACGGGGAGGGGGAAGGGTAAGCTGGGACAAAGTGAGAGAGTGACATAGAAGCAGCCACATAGAATAGGGAAATCAGCTCGGTGCTCTGTGACCACTTAGAGGGGTTGGATAGGGAGGGAGGGATATGCAAAAGGGAAGAGATATGGGGACATATGTATATGTGTAACTGATTCACTTTGTTATAAAGCAGAAACTAAAACACACCATTTTAAAACAATTATACTCCAATAAAGATGTTTTAAAAAATACATATATGACTCATCCTTTTTTCTGGCTTTGTTGATATGGAATTGACATATAACATTGTATAAGTTAAGGTGTACAGTGTAGTGAATTCATATATGCACATATTGCAAAATAATTACCGCAGTAAAGTTTGTTAACACATTCATAACCTCACATAGTTACAGCGTTTTATGTGTGTGGTGAGAACTTTTCAAATCTACTTCAGCAACTCTCAGATATGCATACAATATTTTTAACTCTAGGTACCATGCTGTACATTAAATCCCCAGAACTTATTCATTTTATAACTGGAAGTTTGTACACTTTGACCACCTTCACCCATTTCCCCCACTCCTCACCTCCCATCTCTCACCCCTGGCAACTGCCAATCTGTTCTCTGTTTCTATGAGTTTGTCTTTCTTAGATTCCATGTATTAGTGAAATCACACAGTATTTTTCTTTTTTTAACTTAGTATAATGTCCTCAAGGTCCATCCTTTTTGATGTAAATGCCAGGATTTCCTCTTTTCATAGCTGCACATTCATCTGTTGATGAACACTTAGACTGTTTTCATTACTTGGCTATTTTGAATAATGTTACAATAAACACAGGAATGATATATCTCTCTGACAACTTGTTTTCGTCCCTTAAATATATACCCAGAAGTGTAATAGCTGGCGTGTATGATAGTTCTAGTTTTAATTTTTTGAGGAACCTCCATTATCCATAGTGGTTATAGCAATTTACATTCCCATCAACATTATACAAATGTTCCCCTTTCTCCACATCCTTGCCAGCACTTGTTATCTCTTCTGTTTTTGATAATAAGTATTGTAACAGGTATGAGGTGACACCTCATTTTGGTTTTGATTTGCATTTCCCTGATTAGTGATGTTGAGCAATTTTTCATGTACCTATTAGCCATTTGAAGATCTTCTTTGGAAAAATGTCTGTTCAACTCCTTTGCCCACTTTTTAAATTGGATTGTGGTGTTTGTTTGTTTGTTTGTTATTGAGTTGTATGAGTTCCTTATATATTTTGGAGATTAACCCTTTATCAGATATGTGGTTTGCAAATATTTATTCCCATTCTGTAGGTTGCCTTTTCATTTTGTTGTCTGTTACTTTTATTGTGCAAATTTTTAGTTTGATGTAGTCCCACTTGATTTTTGTTTTTGCTGCTTGTGCTTTGGGTGTCATATCCAAAAAAATCATTGCCAAGACCGATGTCAAGGAAGTTTCTCCCTGTGTTTTCTTCTAGAAATTTTATGGCTTCACATGTCTCATTTAAGTCATTAATCCATTTTGAGTTAATTTTTATTAATAGTGTAAGATAGGGGTTCATTTTCATTCTTTCGCATGTGAATATCCAGTTTTCCAAGCACAATTTATTGAAGAGACAATCTTTTCTCCATTGAGTATTCTTGGCTCCCTTGCACATATGACTTATCTTAATATTTCTATTAGACAGCACCACTCTAGTAAACTCTTTCTCATTCTTTGTTTGATGGCCAGCTGGATAAGATCTGGCTGAGGATCATGAAGTCAGAGAAAATGGCTAGGTTTGAAGAGATCAAGGTGCTTTGTTCTCTGAATTACCAATTCTAGGAAAGCTGCCTACTGACCAGAAATGCCTGCATTGTACTGTTTCACGTGTAAGAAATTATTTTTTATATTGCACTACTAAGGTTTGGATGGTATTTATAGAAGAAGTAAGCATATATTAATTAGTACAAATAGTGTGAGAAAGAGTCGAGCAAAATAAAAAGGATTCGGAGCATTGAGACAAGAATTTTAAACGAAGTCCTCAATGTGGCTCTCATTGTGACTATGATGAGTAGAGAAATTAAGATAGTGAAAAAGGACATTAAATGAGAAGGAATGCAAACACAACAGCCTGAATGTAAGAGAACATTTTGTTTGTTCAAGGAGTACCAATGATTCCAGTGTGGAAGGAGCACAGTTAGATGATAGTTTGAACCTTTTGGAATTGCTGATATTCAATGTATTCTGACCTATGAACACAGAAATTTTATATACTTCAGCATCATGGTAGTGAGAGTGGTAGTGTTATCAGAAAGATAACAGAGTAGGGAAAAAAGAGTTGGACCATGTATAGTCTTGTAAGAAACCCTAAGTACTTTGACTTTTCTTATGAGTGAAATGAGGAGCCGTTATAGGTTTTGTCTGATGTATGTGATCTGGCTATTAAGAAACAAGATCACGGAGGGCTCACAAGGACCTCCCTGTGCAGAGGGCTGCTGAGGCTTGTCCTCCGTCTATGCTTGATACACCAGAAATACATCTACACGTGGAACAACTCCTACAGAACATCTACTGAACGCTGGCAGAAGACCTCAGACCTCAAAAAAGCAAGAAACCCCCACGTACCTCGGTAGGGCAAAAGAAAAAAGAATAAACAGAGACAAAAGGATAGGGACAGGACCTGCACCAGTGGGAGGGAGCTGTGAAGGAGGAAAGGTTTCCACACACTAGCAAGCACCTTTGCGGGCGGAGACTGCGGGTGGTGGAGGGGGAAAGCTTCGGAGCCGCGGAGGAGAGCACAGTAACAGTGGTGCGGGGGGCAAAGTGGAGAGATTCCCGCACAGAGGATCGGTGCTGACCAGCACTCACCAGCCCGAAAGGCTTGTCTGCTCGCCTGCGGGAGCGGGCGGAGCTGGGAGCTGATGCTCCGGCTTCGGTCAGAGCGCTGGGAGAAGACTGGGGTTGGCAGCGTGAACACAGCCTGCAAGGGGTTAGTGTGCCACGGCTGGCCGGAAGGGAGTCCGGGGAAAACTCTGGACCCACCGAAGAGGCAAGAAACTTTTTTTTCCCTCTTTGTTTCCTCGTGCGCGAGGAGAGGGGATTAAGAACGCTGCTTAAAGGAGCTCAAGAGACAGGCGCGAGCTGCGGCTAAAAGTGCGGACCCCAGAGACAGGTATGAGACGCTAAGGCTGCTGATGCCGCCACCAAGAAGCCTGTGTGCGAGCACAGGTCACTATCCACACCTCCCCGCCCGGGAGCCTGTGCAGCACGCCACTGCCAGGGTCCCGTGAACCAGGTACAACTCCCCAGGGAGAACGCACACTGCGCCTGAGGCTGGTGCAACGTCACACCGGCCTCTGCCACCGCAGGCTCGCCCCACATTCCATGCCCCTCCCTACCCCAGGCCTGAGTGAGCCAGAGCCCCCGAATCAGCTGCTCCTTTAACCCCGTCCTGTCTGAGCGAAACACAGACGTCCTCCAGCGATCTACACGCAGAGGCGGGGCCAAATCCAAAGCTCAGCCCCTGGGAGCTGTGAGAACAAAGAAGAGAAAGGGAAATCTCTCCCAGCAGCCTCAAAAGCAGCGGATTAAAGCTTCACAATCAATCTGAAGTACCCTGCATCTGTGGAATGTATGAATAGACAACGAATCATCCCAAACTGAGGAGGTGGACTTTGAGAGCAAGATTTATGATTTTTTCCCCTTATCCTTTTTTTGTGAGTGTGTATGTGTATGCTTCTGTGTGAGATTTTGTCTGTATAGGTTTGCTTCCACCATTTGTCCGAGGGTGCTATCCGTCCGTTTTTTTACTTTAATCAAAGAAAGAAAACTACAGGCCAATATCACTGATGAACATAGATGCAAAAATCCTCAACAAAATACTAGCAAACAGAATCCAACAGCACATTAAAAGGATCATACACCATGATCAAGTGGGATTTATTCCAGAAATGCAAGGATTCTTCAATATACGCAAATCTATCAATGTGATAAACCATATTAACAAACTGAAGGAGAAAAACCATATGATCATCTCAATAGATGCAGAGAAAGCTTTTGACAAAATTCAACACTGATTTATGATAAAAACCCTGCAGAAAGTAGGCATAGAGGGAACTTTCCTCAACATAATAAAGGCCATATATGACAAGCCCACAGCAAACATCATCCTCAATGGTGAAAAACTGAAAGCATTTCCACTAAGATCAGGAACAAGACAAGGTTGCCCACTCTCACCACTCTTACTCAACATAGTTTTGGAAGTTTTAGCCACAGCAATCAGAGAAGAAAAGGAAATAAAAGGAATCCAAATCGGAAAAGAAGAAGTAAAGCTGTCACTGTTTGCAGATGACATGATCCTATACATAGAGAATCCTAAAGATGCTACCAGAAAACTACTAGAGCTAATCAATGAATTTGGTAAAGTGGCAGGATACAAAATTAATGCACAGAAATCTCTGGCATTCCTATATACTAATGATGAAAATCTGAAAGTGAAATCAAGAAAACACTCCCATTTACCATTGCAACAAAAAGAATAAAATACCTAGGAATAAACCTACCTAAGGAGACAAAAGACCTGTATGCAGAAAATTATAAGACACTGATGAAAGAAATTAAAGATGATACAAATAGATGGAGAGATATACTATGTTCTTGGATTGGAAGAATCAACATTGTGAAAATGACTCTACTACCCAAAGCAATCTATAGATTCAATGCAATCCCCATCAAACTACCACTGGCATTTTTCACAGAACAAGAACAAAAAATTTCACAATTTGTATGGAAACACAAAAGACCCCGAATAGCCAAAGCAATCTTGAGAACGAAAAAAGGAGCTGGAGGAATCAGGCTCCCTGACTTCAGACTGTACTACAAAGCTACAGTAATCAAGACAGTATGGTACTGGCACAAAAACAGAAATATAGATCAATGGAACAGGATAGAAAGCCCAGAGATAAACCCATGCACATATGGACACGTTATCTTTGATAAAGGTGGCAGGAATGTACAGTGGAGAAAGGACAGCCTCTTCAATAACTGGTGCTGGGAAAACTGGACAGGTACATATAAAAGTATGAGATTAGATCACTCCTTAACACCATACACAAAAATAAGTTCAAAATGGATTAAAGACCTAAATGTAAGGCCAGAAACTATCAAACTCTTAGAGGAAAACATAGGCAGAACACCCTATGACATAAATCACAGCAAGATCCTTTCTGACCCACCTCCTAGAGTAATGGAAATAAAAACAAAAATAAACAAATGGGACCTAATGAAACTTCAAAGCTTTTGCACAGCAAAGGAAACCATAAACAAGACCAAAAGACAACCCTCAGAATGGGAGAAAATTTTTGCAAATGAAGCAAATGACAAAGGATTAATCTCCAAAATTTACAAGCAGCTCATGCAGCTCAATAACAAAAAAGCAAACAACCCAATCCAAAAATAGGCAGAAGACCTAAATAGACATTTCTCCAAAGAAGATATACAGACTGCCAACAAACACATGAAAGAATGCTCAACATCATTAATCATTAGAGAAATGCAAATCAAAACTACAATGAGATATCATCTCACACCAGTCAGAATGGCCATCATCAAAAAATCTAGAAACAATAAATGCTAGAGAGGGTGTGGAGAAAAGGGAACACCCTTGCACTGCTGGTGGGAATGTGAATTGGTTCAGCCACTATGGAGAACAGTATGGAGGTTCCTTAAAAAGCTACAAATAGAACTACCATATGACCCAGCAATCCCACTACTGGGCATATACCCTGAGAAAACCATAATTTAAAAAGAGTCATGTACCAAAATGTTCATTGCAGCTCTATTTACAGTAGCCCGGAGATGGAAACAACCTAAGTGCCCATCATCGGATGCATGGATAAAGAAGATGTGGCACATATATACAATGGAATATTACTCAGCCATATAAAGAAACGAAATTGAGCTATTTGTAATGAGATGGATAGACCTAGAGTCTGTCATACAGAGTGAAGTAAGTCAGAAAGAAAAAGACAAATACCGTATGCTAACACATATATATGGAATTTAAGAAAAAAAAATGTCATGAAGAACCTAGTGGTAAGGCAGGAATAAAGACGGAGACCTACTAGAGAACAGACTTGAGGTTATGGGGAGGGGCAAGGGTGAGCTGTGACAGGGTGATAGAGGGTCATGGACATATACACACTAACAAACGTAGTAAGGTAGATAGCTAGTGGGAAGCAGCCGCATGGCACAGGGGTATTGGCTCGGTGCTTTGTGACAGCCTGGAGGGGTGGGATAGGGAGGGTAGGAGGGAGGGAGATGCAAGAGGGAAGACATATGGGAACATATGTATATGTATAACTGATTCACTTTGTTATAAAGCAGAAACTAACACACCATTGTAAAGCAATTATACCCCAATAAAGATGTTAAAATAAATAAATAAAAATAAAGATTCTCCCTAAAAAAATAAATAAATAAATAAATAAATAAAAACAAAATATTGAGTAATAAAAGCAAGATGCAGAAAAATAACATACACATGTTTAAACTTATGTTCAGAATAAAGCTGAACCAAGTTAGATTACAAGACTTATCAGAGTTCTATTTCAGGCTTGCTTAAAAGGTCTTTTTAAGAAAAAAAACAAACATTTTCTTGAATATATGTGAGTGGACATATACATACACTTTAAAAAGGAATTGCTAAATAAGGTTGTTTAAGTACATGATTGGTTAGTTTTACAAAGTGTAGAGATGTCATATTCTTATCAGTTGCACAGTATATATATATACCTGGGTCATAAGGACTCAGAGCCACCTTCCAGAAATATCAGGTGTGGTCCATTGAAAGAGAATGATTCTCTTTCCCTCACAGTATAGAGTAATTAATTATCCTTCATAATGAAATTTTTAAAAATAATTATGGAAAACAAAATTATTAATATCCATTTGTAAATAATATATGTATGAATATAAATATAAAGAGGGTTAGGATATGCAAAATTTGAATGATGATTGTTAGCGTTAGAGAGGAGGAAGGGAATAGGATCAGGGTTATAGAATAAAGGATTACATTTTATTGATAATATTTTATTTTAAAATGCTTCAATAAAAACAAGTAAAAATTTTAATGGAGAGTATTTAGTACTTGTAATATTGCTGTATACACTGTATTTTCAAAATACCATAAAAATGATGCTACAAAGAATTATTAAGACCTGAGTTTGCAAAATGACCACAGATTTCTAAGAGATTTTAGAAAAAAGGTTAGGGTAATAATGAGTGTTCATATTTTGCTTGAAGCCCTACGGAATGAGATTTACAGTGGATTTAGGGTGGATTATTTTCTTCAAGTGAATTTTCTGAATTTTACAGTGTCCACATTGTGCATGCAATTCTTTTGCAATCTGTGAAAAAGAAAAAAGAAGAAAAGGAATAAAAAATCTTCAAGAAGTAAAGTCTGAAAATGACCAGACAGTAAAAATTACTTGGATTGTGTCAAGATGGCAGACGAAGCACAAGCGCATTTCTCCTGTCCTACCTCAAATCCCTTTAAATGGCAGGAAAGGCAGGTTTCCGTATATAGAGAATAACATCCGAAGGGCACAGGGGGAAAAGAAAAGGGGAATTCTTGGAAGATGGAAAGCAGATGGGGCAGGGACACTGAGGTGGGGGTGGGGTAGGGGTGGGGAAAACGGGGGCCCTGAACTTGAGAGTGAGGGCAAAGCAGTCGGGGTGGGGAGTTGTGGGCAAGGAAAGGCGGCTCCAGATTTTGGAAAGGGGGTGGGGGCGGGAGATAGAAACTCCTCCCAGACCCAGGGCAGAGGTGGGCTTGAGAGTGGCGGGGGCGGGGAGGGTGGCAGTGTTTGGCAGGAAGGGGAGGCCTCTCTCCTGGCAGGAAGCTGCGCGACGGTGGTAAGAGGGAGGAGACTGCGGCTGCGGCAGCGGCTTCTGGGATCCCGATGTGGCAGAGGGGCCGTCACCGCCAACAAGGAGGTGGAGGGCCCGCGAGCCCGGTGTTGGAGACACTGCTGCCATCCTTTTCTCCTGGCCTGCTGTCCTCCTAGACACGCTCGTCGCCTAAGGATCCTCCCCTCCCAGCTCTTGCAAACTCCGAACTCGTCGCCTGCTGATTCTCTTTCACCACGGGTTCACAGCGGAGGCAGCAGTGAGGTGTCCGATTTGGACACGTGAGGCCTGCGATCCCCGGAATTGGGGAGGTGGGCGCTGGACTAGAGAATCGGAGGATGAGGGTTGGTGGATGCCAGGAGGGAAGATTGGGGTGTGTGCTGGGACAGGAGATGAGGGAGACTGACAAGGGTGATTTGGGGACGGGAGGGTGGGGGTAGGGGGAGCCAAAGAGCACCTGGATGGTATACAAAGGTGGCCCCAGAAAGAGAAATAGATTTGTTCTGGGCACCCAACAGCAAAATGGAGATGACCAGGAAGAGATACGAAGGAGAGGTGAACAACAAGCAGAAGCCATGGGGATGGGAGGCAAAACAGATGAAGAGCAGACGACAATGAGCAGGGGAAAAGGAGACTATGTAAGTGCAAATGGAGAGACAGGGTGGGAGCTAATAAACGGTGAATATCTGTGTCTGGTGTGGGGACCGCAGTATGCTAACAGGATAAGGCATTAGCCAAAGGAGCCTGCTCCCTCATGCTGGGGCCTCAACCACCAAAACCATCACCACTCCAACCCTCCAGCACAGCCAAATAAGTTTGGAGGGAGGACAATGTTGGCAAGCATCGAATAGCATTTTGATAGCCAGCATCCCTGCTGCACACATGAATAACTTGGGCTGTAATACATATACCTGGTGCCCAGGGAATTTGCAATGCAGAGAAAAAACCTCACACTATAGTACACTAAATGTTTCTCCCTAGCCTCTTCCTCCCCCTGCAGGTATGAAGACCCCTCACAAAAAGGCAGCTGCAGGGCAGCAAACCAGGGAAATTGTCGATGGCCACAAAGGGTCTGAAAGTATGAGGAAGAAAAAGACTTCTCAAAAGAAGCAGAGAGGCAGACCTTCCTCCCAGCCCCGCAGGAAAATCGTGGGCTGCAGAATTTCACACGGATGGAAGGAAGGCAATGAGAGCATCACCCAGTGGAAAGGAACCGTTCTGGATCAGGTGCCTATAAATCCTTCTCTTTATCTGGTGAAATATGATGGAATTGACTGTGTCTACGGACTGGAACTTCACAGAGATGAAAGGATTTTAAAGCTTAAAATCCTTCCTGATAAGGTGCCATTATCTCGACTCAGAGATGTGCACCTTGCAAACACCATAATTGGTAAAGCTGTGGAACATATGTTTGAGGGTGAGCATGGTTCTAAGGATGAATGGAGAGGAATGGTCTTGGCCCAAGCACCTATCATGAAAGCCTGGTTTTATATTACCTATGAGAAAGATCCTGTCTTGTACATGTACCAGCTTCTAGATGATTATAAAGAAGGAGACCTCCGTATCATGCCAGAGTCCGGTGAGTCTCCTCCAGCAGAGAGGGAGCCAGGAGGAGTTGTAGATGGCCTGATAGGTAAACATGTGGAATATACCAAAGAAGATGGCTCCAAACGGATCGGCATGGTCATTCACCAAGTGGAAGCCAAACCCTCTGTGTATTTCATCAAGTTTGATGATGATTTCCATATCTATGTCTATGATTTGGTGAAAAAGTCCTAACTGTTAGGGTAAACTTTGCCACATTTGTGAAAACAAATGTGTACTTTGTAGACATGCAAAATAATGTTACTTTTCAGTGTATTGAAAGCTTTAGGGTCCCTGTTAATCTGACATCTTTGCCAGCATAACTGTTGTTTTGTCCTGAAAAATACAAATTTATGTGGCCATGACATGCTGTGTGTAAGGAATTTGTCATGTTGAAACGTTTGGGTGTGTTTGGTGGATGGGGCATGAAAGGAAGGAACAGCTGTAAATTCAGACTGTGAATAAAGATCAGCTAGTATCATAATCAGTCATCTAAAAATGGAATAGGACTTAGCTGGTCTGGTCTAGGGAGGGGGGAGGAGAAGGAACTAGAGATGAGCTGTGGGGGAAGGGAGAAGGGGAGGTGGCTGCTTAGCAGGAGGTGGGGAGGGGTCAAAAATGGAGAGGCTCCCTAGCGGGCGGGATGACCTAAGAGGGGGAGGCACACAACTGGGAGGGGGTGAAGAATAACAGAGGGAGAGTGAGATCTTGAGACTTAGAGGAAAACAGACAGAATAAATTGAGTAGAGAGGGACACAAGGACGTTTAGAAGAGATCCAGAGCAAGGGAGAGAAAGATGAAGTTGGCAGAGATCTGGGGAGAGGCTAAAAGGATACGCAAATGGAGTTCTATGCATGAGTGAGGGGCCAGAAGGGGAGGGACATCGAGGAAAGAGGAATTCTAAGATGAAAGACTGACAGAGGGAGTGAGAATACAGACAACAAGATATGGGAAGTGTGGTCCATGAGAGATGGGAAGACCCAAGGAAAAATAGGTCTTCTGGCAGTATCCAAATTGCCCTCCCTAGCTCTGTGCCCAAAGGAGGTGGCAACAGTCAAAGAAACCAGATGGACTGGAGCTTCCCTAGAAGGACATTTTGACAGGAATGTCTCAAGAGTTAAGCAGGAGCCAAGTTTATACCTAAAAGCCTTTTATAATATCAGGGAGTTCATGCCACACCTGCTGAGCAGAACCCAAACCCTCAGCCTAAACACACTAACATGGCACTCCATAAGCAGGGGCCTGTGGGCAGCTTCCTCGTATTTTCCAGAGGACCCAAGAGCAGTAAATCTCAGACCTGAAGGTCTTGGTTCCCTTCGCCTACACTGAATAAACGATTCTTGAGGGGAACAGGTCAGTGGGGTGCTCAGAACTTAAGAGATGTGCCACCTTGCATTTGGAAAGCATTTTATCCAGAAAAATGGAAACTTGCTAAACCCAGGT
Source organism: Globicephala melas (assembly GCF_963455315.2). Classification (NCBI taxonomy): domain Eukaryota; kingdom Metazoa; phylum Chordata; class Mammalia; order Artiodactyla; family Delphinidae; genus Globicephala; species Globicephala melas. The sequence goes on from NC_083335.1 coordinate 78,159,263, forward strand.
ACAGCACTCTCCTCACTGTTCTTCCTCCTCCTGGACTATACCTGGCCTCCTTACAGAGGAGGGGCATCGGAGCACTGAGCTTAATGTTTCTCTCCCGGGTGTGGGGAATACTTGACTGTCCATGCTTCTCTCAGCAGTTGCCTGAAATCACAGGTGACTTCACCCAATGCTTCACCAGATGGAGGTCTGCTGCCTCCAGAAGCCCCATTCTGGTTATATCCCAACAAAGCCATTGGCTACTGGCATTTCACAGGTACCTCCTGACCAGTCTTGCCCACTTCACGCACACGGGGAGCTGTGATGGAAATTTGTGCAGCTCTATTTCCTGGTGAGATAGATGGCATGCGCAGTTGGGCAGGGAGTTGTGACTTTGTATAACTAAGTCCTCCGACTGTATGGTACCACATAGGTGGTTGGTGGGGAGAGGGTGTGGTAACCCCCAATAAATTCCCTCAGAGGTACAATGTCCCAACACATGGGTCTTTGTCCTTCTCTCCTTCTTTCCTTTCCCCGGTCCAGCTGTGGAAGTTTCCTTCAAAACCCTCTCTCTGGTTTTCCCACTCCACACTTCACTGAAATATACCCCTACCCTCAAAGAAACAGTTCTGGTGACTACCCACTGCCCAGGTTTCCTTAACTCCAGGCATAGCAGGGAGGTGGGGAGGCAGGGAGCTTCCAGGAGTTGATAGAAGTTGGTAATTCCAGTTCATTCTCTCCACCCAACATGGCCTGAAGCTGTTTGTCTCAAGAATTACACAAGGCAAGCCCACCTCACCAGAACAGGGATAAGTTTTCTTTCATACAGCACATAATTCAGCCTAGCAAACACCTGCAGGCCACTCATTGGCCAATTTCAGCCCGCTGTCATATTTTGCTTGATCGTCATGTTTTTATCATTCTCCATTTTAAAATTAGCTACTTAGACATTTGGGGGATTTCACATTTCAAAAATCCACATTTCTGGCTTACCTGAAAAAATAAAAACAAAATCAATAGACCAAGGATTAGGGCCCACATTCCAATAAGAATACAAGCAGCTGGCTCTGAGGAAGGGCTCAGCCATTTTAGACTCAGAATGCTCTCTCAGTGGGGCCACACCCCAAGTTGGCCTTCTTCGCTCTAATAAAATGCCCAGTTGTCTCCTGGAAGCACTTGCATTGGTAGTTTTGGGGCTAGACCCAGGGAAAACTGCCTAACCCCACTTTGGCTTACTTTAACCCCATTTGCTTTTTAATTTATTTGCTCTATCTTCATCTCACCAATACTTAGTTCAGGTGGTCTCTCTGCCAGGCAGTGTTCTAGACACAGGTCCTTATGATATGGTTATAAACAAAAGAAACAAATAAATAATCTTATCTTCATGGAACTTTCATATTAGTGTGGGAGACAGACAGTATCCAAGAGACAATAAGTAAAATATAAAGTAGTTTCAAAGTGATAAGTGTTAAGAAGGGAAAAATGAACAGGGGGACTGGAATTCCAGGGAGGAGGTTGAAGAGATGGCCTCACTGAGAGCCTGGATTTTGCGTAAAGACCTGAAGGCAGTGAGAGAGCTGACCCTGTGGCTGTCTGGGGAATGAGGATTCCAATTAGCAGGGACAGCACGTGCTGAGGTCCCAAGGCAGAGGTAGGCCTGGCATGTTCAAGGAACACTGAGGATACCAGCATGGCTGGAGCTGAGTTAGCAAGGTAGAGAATATCAGGAAGTGAGTTCAGAGAGGTGATGTGGATCTGGGAGAAGCAGATAGCTTGGAGCCTTGGAGGGTCTATAATGGAATTTGACTTTTACAGTGAGTGTGGGGAGGAGTCATTCGAGTATTTTCAGCAGAGGCTGGATATGATTTGTTTTATATTTTTCACAGGATCATTCTGGAAAGTCTGGAGTGTTATCTGTTTGTGGTCAAGTTTGGGAAAAGGAAGATAAAATATACCAATGAAACAGAGTAGAGACCTAAAAATAGATTTACGTATAGGAAACTTATGTCATAATAGAGGTGATATTTCAGATGAATGATGAAAAGACATTTTATTCAATAAATGGTGCTCCATTAATCTGTTTCCCATATGGCAAAAAAATAAGCATAAATCCCTTCAACGCATCCTACACACAAAAGGAAAATGGAAAAATGTTAATGCTTAAATTTAGAAGGTAATACTTATAAAAATTTTAGTATAAGATGAAAGTGAGTGTTTTTTTCCCTATGTAAATGGGAAAGATTTATTTTACAGGCAAAATATGCGCAAGTAATGAAGGGAAAGTTTGATATGTTTATTTTAAAATATGCAAGCCCCAAATATCAAAAATCATCATATACCAAGTGGAGTCAATGTGATAAGGTTACAAACTGTGATAGTCAAAATGAATTAAAGAAAAATATATTCAGTGAGAAAATAATAGAGTCCATAGAACACTGGGTAAATATATGAATAGGGAATTCAAATAGATCACAGTCAACAAATATACATTACCTTGATCTGCTGCTCATTACCTTAATCTTGTCCATAATATGTCATCTTCTAACATACTACATAGTTTACTTAGTTAATATGTTTATTGTTTCCCTACCAGAATGTAAACCCTGAAAGTGCATGAGTTTTCTTCCTTAGAATAGTATCTGGCATAACGTAAGTGTTTAATAAACATTTGTTAACTATATGAATCTCATCAGTAACTAGGGAAATGAAAATTAAAGTAACATGATCTCACACACATTAGATCAGCTACACATGTGAAGTTTGAAAATACATATTGACCAGTTAAACAAGTGGGAGATCCTATACACTCTAGGTGAGCATTTGTCAGAGAGAAATTTGCCATTATCTAGTGATAGCCTAGATAGAAGCCGGCATATTTCCAGCAATTTCATGTTTATATATTGTTGGAAGGCAATTCTGTGTGTGTCTCACATGTTACTGTACATATGGCAAGTAAAACACTGAGAATTCTTTCTTTTGAGGTGTCTTTTGAAAGATGTTTGAGTGGTGAACAGCTTTGGAAGATAGACATAGTATCTCTCTCTCTGAAGTAAAAAGCAGGATTGCTTAGAGTCTTTGGAAGATAGTGATTTCCTCTGGGACAAAGGGCAGGAATGCTTACTCCAATATAATAAAGACAATGTCTCTTTCAAGAGCAAAGGAAAGGGATGCTTACTGCTCCATATAAAAGTTTGAGGTTCCCAAACTGATGTTTCCTCCTTTGTAATTCAACTTACCTTATATGTATGTGTCATGTAACCATTCTTCATAACTCTGTAGGAAGTGGGACTCAGGCTTATAGGGTAAAAACACTGATATTCAGGCTATTTTTATTACTGTGAATAATAAACTATCCTTTGTCTCTGACCAAAAGTCTCATATGTTCTACTGGCACCCAAGAAACTGTGGCTGGTAACTTGTTAGCTCACAAATATGGTAAAATTTCATAATCTTCAATCTTCTTGATACTTGTAGCGATGAGGATAAAAGCTGACAGAGACATGGCTTTCTGTAAGAGGAAGAATGAGGACCTCACGAGCCAGTTAATGGAATTTGAGGGTAATTTATGAGAATTGATGGTGAATGTACAAATCAATTATGCATAAATAGTCCTTAATCTTTTAATGAGGTGGAATTGGGGAAGTAGTTGCAGGATGAGAGCTGAGGGCTCCCTGTCCCCAATGAGGTCAAAGGTCATATGCACCTGTCTGAGTATGATGGGAAATTTTGGCAAAGGGAAAGTGTCAAACTTCTGTGGGCCTGTTAGATATGGATGCTCAAGTCACTATTTTACCCAAATCGCTGGAAGAAAATGGCATAAAAATGAGCTAATGGGGATTGGGCTGGTGGGAAAAGGAAGCCAGTATGAACTTCTGAGTGAAACCTTTTGGGCCAATTCAGTGCACTCTAGTTGTTACCTCTAATCTGAATATATAGTGGGAACAGATATTTGTATTTCTCTGCCCCATAAGTGCCAGATGAAATTCAGCCACATGTAGAGGAGTATTAGTAAGGTGCATAAATCATTCTCCCACCAACCTCCCTGTTCCCTTCTGGGTGCAGAGAATCCCAAGAGGAAAAAAAATCACAGTCCAGATTTAAAGAATTGAAGGAAGCTTAGGTGGTAAGAAGTTCAAGGACAGCCATGTGCAAAAAAGCTGCAGTCTTAGAGAGGGTTATTGTCAAATTCACTTGTTTCTGCTATACTCTCAGCTGTTGCAGACAATGTGACTGTAGTTGAATCCATTACACAGACTAATGGTACATGGTACACTTTTAAATGTTGACAACACCTTCTTTCCCGTACTACTGACATCTAAGGATCAAGATCTTTTAGCATTCACATGAAAAGGTCTCCAATATATGTTTCTTGTACTTCTTCAGGGTTACTTAAACTCCACTGATGTTTGCCAAACTTGGATAGGTCAGAATTTAGAACAAGTGCTTCTACACTCTGATTTCCAAACTTTTCACTATATACTTGATATCCTGATGGTTGATAGTCAGAAGCCTTAGTTTCAACTGCCCAGGCCAGAAAGAGTGGCTGAAAATCCCCAACAAAATTCAAGAGTCTGCTTACTAAGTAATGTTTCTCAGTAGTATGTGGGCAGATTTATAATATTCAGTCCTTCAAACAATCAAAGAAAACTTGCCTTTTTAAACCCCCTCCCCACCAAAAAGGAAGCTCAGCAGCTAACTGGATCCTCTGGATATTGAAAACTGTGATTACTTGGACATCGTATTTGGTTCTTTATATCAGGTACTCACAAATTAGCATCTTTAATTGTGGCCCAAAACAACATTCTGCTGTGGATATTGTCCAACAACCTGTGTCATACTCTCTACCTTTGGGGCCCCACAACTATAATGACCCCTTTGAGATTTAAGTCTCTGGGACTGATGACTATCCAATTGGAATCAATAACAAAGGGAAGCAACATCTGCCTGTTTGCAGATAGCCAACATTAATAAAATTTTTAAAACATTCAAGACAATGATGTCTTTTTTGTAGATATAACCATATACTAAAAGCATAATAACATATGAAAAACATATGAATGAAAATAATTGACCTAGAAAAGGGCCCTCACCAGAATCCAACCATGCTGAGTTCCATGCTCAGTTTCTTGGACTTCCAGCCTGCAAAACTGTAAGAAATAAGTTTCTGGTGCTTATATGACACACACTTTATGGTATTTTGTTATAGCAACCTAAATTGACTAAGATATATAATATATACTTACAATAGAATATTACTCAGTAAGAAAATGGAATAAAGTTCTAATAGATGCTACAATGATGATGAACCATAAAAAAGCTGTGCTAAGTGAAAAAAGCCAGACAGTAAAGGACAAATACTATATGACTTCATTTGTAAGGATTATCTGAATAGGCAAATTCAGAGAGACGGTAAGTTAACAATGATTAAAAGGCAAATTTTATGTTCTATAAATTTTATCACAATAAAAGGAGGTTAATAGTAAAGGCATCCATGAAATGGCAAAGTAAGCACCTCCAAAAGTTTGCCTGTATATAAAGGCAATATCAGAAAAAGTTATCAGAATCAACATTTTGAGAGCTCTGGAAATTAATCAAAGGCTTGCAGCAACCCAGGGAATATTTTGTTAAGAAAAATAAATGAATCTCAGTAAGAACAGTGAGCTTCATGGTATTATAAATTATCCCAATCTAATCTCCCAGTTTCCAGTCCTCAGTACCTTGAACAATAACAGGCCACATTCTGAGTATTGGAAAGAGCAGAATGAGGCTGGAGCTTCCCCCCAAAAGACATAATTTGACTTGTTTGGTGGTTCCATTGAAGATGTCAATCAAAAGACTTGTTTTTATTCTACCTCACTCAAACTTATCCAATACTAATAGCTTCTGGGGAGGCGGGGAGAGCATTTGTTCAATGTTTTAAGAGCACAACTGGCTGAGTCAATGGATAACAGTTTGAGGCAAACAGTAGACTAAATAAAATAAATGAGGAATGAAGTGTCCTTAGGGGCTTTGAAAATCTCTGACATATTCCTGGGGATATGGAAAGCCACCTTCATGTGTAGGGCTTTGTGCATAATCAGGAAAGACATTATTCCCCTAAACTCTCATTTATGGTGGACATTTAGGCTCTCTGAAAGCAGTAAGTGAAGGCTAATGCAAAGTGGTAAACTACCTGGTTCTATATATGCCAACATACACAAAGTGACTGGAAGACTTATTGGTAACAAATGATTAAAGTTTAATCAGATTATTTGTTGACAGATTACTTGTTGACTGCTAAGCTCATTGAATTTGAGACCTCAATAGACATACATGAAAAAGTACAAATATTACAGAATTAGTTCAGAAAAGTCATGAAACAAACAACAACTATTATAACGAACAGCAATAAAACAAACCTTGGGGATGGGGGGAGAAACATAATTCTAACATTGCCATATTATGTTATTTTAAATGTCCAGTTCTCAAACAAAAATACAAAGCATGTAAGAAATAAGAAGGTATATACCATATACAAGAAAAAGAGCAATCGGTATAAACTGTCCCTGAGGAAAGGCAAAGATTGGACTTAAAGACATAAATCAGCTATTTTTAAAATATTCATAGGAGGACACTGGCCAAGATGGTGGAGTATAAAGACCCTGAGTTCACTTCCTCTCACAAACCCACCAAAATCACAAATATTTGCAGAACAACCATGAATGAAAAAGACTGGAACCTACCAGAGAAGATATTCTACAAGTAAAAACATAAAGAAGGAAGCAAAAGGAGACAGGTAGGAGAGGTGGACTTGCAATATAATCAAGTCCACACCCCTGGGTGGGTGACCTACAAAATGAAGAATAGTTATATTGCAGAGGTTCTCCCACAGGATGAGAGTTCTAAGCCTCATGGCAGGTTCCCCAGCCCAGGGTGTCCTGCACCAGGAAGACAAGCCCACAGAGCAGGCCAGTGGGGCTTAATTTCAGGAATCACAAAGGAATAGGAGAAATAGAGACTTTACTCTTAAAGGGTACACACAAACCTCAAATACACCAAGACTCAGGGCAAAAGCAGTAATTTGATAAGAGCCTGGGCCAGACCTACCTGCTGGTATTGGAGAGTCTCCTGGAGAGGCAGGAGGAGAGGGTAGCTCTGGCATACCCTGGGGACATAGACACTGGTGTAGTCATATTTGGGAACATTCTACCACATGAAAACTGCTGCTAGATGCTGCCACTTTGGGATCCTGCCTCTAGCTCATTAGCCCCAAGACCTGGCCCCACCCAACAGCCTGTAAGTGCCAGTGCTGGGACACCTCAGGCCACCCAACTAAAAGGGCAAGAACACAGTCCAAACCATCAGCAGACAGGCTTCCTAAAGAATTACTGGGCCCACAGCTGCCTCTAGACACATCCCTAGGCATAGCCATGCCCACCAGAGGATCAAGACCCAGCTCCACTAACCAGTGGGCAGACAACATCCCTGCCCTCCAGGAACCCTGCATGAGCCCCTAGAACAGCCTCACCGACCAGGGGGCAGATTCCAGATGCAAGAAAACCATGATACGGCAGCCTACAAACCCAGGCCGCCCACAGAGGCCAGACCTACCCTGGGACCAGGTGGACCTTGGCACTGACACTAGCAGTCCAACACAAGCTTGAGGACACCCCAGACAACATACCTAATGATGTTAGGAACCACCCCCAATACCAGCTATCTGAAACAATCTCTGGGATTCCTAGGTCCTGCAGCCAGACTCCAGGATGAGCTCTGTGTGCCAGTAGTCCAGCACTAACCCAAGGATGTGACTTTACCCGCCAGTGGGCAGGCAACAACCCTGGAGTCTTCAGAACACAGAATCCACACACCAAGGAGCCAGCACTAGCACAAGAACTCCCTAGGGTTCTGCAGAAAGCCTCCTCAAGATCAGGCTCTGAAACAGCAGCTAGCAGCAACAACATAAGGCAAGGCCTGGCAACCAATCAGGTTAGGGGCCAACCAAGCCTTCTGGACTGTGCAGACAGTAAGCCTGCCACAACAGAGGGACCTATGCAGCCCTCTTACAGGGGACACTTTGAGCATATAGGTGAGTGACAAGAGGGGAAGTAAACTGCTGGGGTGCATAGGACATCTCCTAAACAGGCAATTTCTCCAAAGTCAAAAAACATAACTAACACACCACATACTTAAAAATACAAATAGTAACTTAGACAAAAAGAAGTGCAGAGTACTATGTTCTACATGAAGGAATAAGAAAACAAACCCAGAAGAAAAACTAACTGAAGTGCAGATAGACAATCTACCTGGGAAAGAGTTCAGGGTAGTGATCAGAAAGATGATCAAAGAACTCAGGAGAAGGCTGGATGCACAGAGCAAGAAGTTAGAAGTTTTTAACAAAGACAAAATATAAAGAACAACCAAACAGAGATGAAGAATACAGTAACCAAATGAAAAATACACTAGAAGGAATCAGAAAAAAAGAAGAAAAGAATGAAAAGAAATTACGGGCATGTTAAGAGACTTCTGGAAAAACATCAAGTGCACTAATATTTTCATTATAGGGGTCCCAGAAAGAAAAGAGAGAGAGAAAGAGCCTGAGAAAATATTTGAAGACATACTAGCTGGAAACCTCCCTAACCTGGAAAATGAAAGAGTAACTCAAATCCAGGAAGCTCAGGGAGTCCCAGACAGGTTTGAACTAAGTGGAAAAAACCAAGACACATTATAATTGAAATGACAAAAGTGAAAGTCAAAGAGAGAATATTAAAAACATCAAGGATAAAGAAACAAATAATATACAAGGGAGACAAGAAGCCTCAGATCAACTCTGATGTCGCAAATGGACATACTTCCCTGCTAGCAACATTTCCAAAAAGCTTAACAGTTCATCAGTCCTCTGATTTTAAAGGAAAGGCATAAGGGAGCAAAAACAATAGGGCTGTGTGAGGCTTGGAAATAGCAAATGATGTATAAAAGATGCTCAACCAGCGACAGCTGTGTTTCCAATATGCAGAGCCATAGACTGAAAACCCCATGACATGCTTAATGTTGAGAGTGAAAATGGCACCCTCGCACACACAGTCTTGAATCCAGACCATGTTACAGTAAGTGACAACCCAGTAGTTCTTGGAACTCTGAAATAGCTGTGCTGCTGATGGGGTCTTGGTGCTCCGGCCTGGTGTCAGGGAAAGCCAAGTTAAGGACTTTGGACCACCAGAGACCTCCCAGCCCCACATAATGACAATTGGTGAGAGCTCTCCCAGAGATCTCCACGTCAAACAAGACACAGCTCCACCCAGCAGCCAGCAAGGTCCAGCACTGGATGCCCCATGCCAAACAACTAACAAGACAGGAACATAACCCTACCAATTAGCAGAGAGATTGCCCACTACCTACATACTATGCTGCAATACTATGTTCGCAGGCACCCCAAAACACACCACAAGACATAAAACTGCCCACTAGAAAGACAAGATCCAGCCCCACCCACCAGAACAAAGACACCATTGCCCTCCACAAAGAAGCCTATACCACAAGCCACTGGACCAACCTTACCCACTGGGGGCAGACACCTAAAACAAGGGAAACTACGAACCTGCAGATTTTGAAAAGGAGACCACAAACACAGTAAGTTAAACAAAATGAGAAGACAGAAATATATGCAGCAGATGAAGGAGCAAGGTAAAAACCCACCACACCAAACAAATGAAGAGAAAATAGGCATTTTACCTGAATAAGAATTCAAACTACTGATAATAAAGATGATCCAAAATATTGGAAATAAAATGGAGTAAACAAAAGAAATGTTTAACAAGGAACTAGAAGAACGAAAGAGCAAACAAACAATGATGAACAACACAATAAATGAAATTAAAAATGATCTAGAAGGAATCAATAGCAGAATAACTGAAGCAGAAGAATGGATAAGTGACTTGGAAGATAAAATAGTGGAAATAACTACTGCAGACCAGAATAAAGAAAACAGAATGAAAAGAATTGAGGACAGTCTCAGAGACCACTGGGGTAACATTAAATGCAACAACATTCGAATGATAGGGGTCCCAGAAGAAGAAGAGAAAAAGAAAGGGACTGAGAAAATATTTGAAGAGATTATAGTTGAAAACTTCCCTAATAAGGGAAAGGAAATAGTCAGTCAAGTCAGGAAGAGCAGAGAGGCACATAGAGGATATATCCAAGGAGAAACATGCCAAACCACATATTAATCAAACTATCAAAAATTAAATACAAAGAAAAAATATTAAAATCAACAACGGAAAAGCAACAAATAACATAAAAGGGAACCCACATAAGGTTAACAGCTGAACATTCAGCAGAAACTCTGCAAGCCAGAAGGCAGTGGCAGGACATATTTAAAGTGATGAAAGGGAAAAAACTACAACTAAGATTACCCTACCCAGCAAAGATCTCATTCAGATTCAATGCAGAAATTAAAATTTTACAAATAAGCAAACATCAAGGGAATTCAGCACCACAAAACAGCTTTACAAAAAAATGCTAAAGGGACTGCTGTAGGCAGGAAACCCAAGAGAAGGAGGAGACCTACAATGACAAACACAAAACAATTAACAAAATCATAATATGAACACACATATCGATAACTACCTTAAATGTAAATGGATTAAATGCTCCAACCAACAGACATAGACTGGCTGAATGGATACAAAAAAAAAAGAACACCCATATATATGTTGTCTACAAGAGACCCACTTCAGACCTAGGGACAGATGCAGACTGAAAGTGATGGGATGGGAAAAGATATTCCATGCAAGTGGAAATCAGAAGAAAACTGGAGTACCTATTCTCATGTCAGACAAAATAGACTTTAAAATAAAGACTATTACAAGACACAAAGAAAGACACTACATAATGATCAAGGGATTATCCAAGAAGAAGGTAAAACAATTGTAAATGTATATGCACTCAACATAGGAGCACCTCAATACATAAGGCAAATGCTAACAGTCATAAAGGGGGAAATCAACAGTAACACAAAAATAGTATGGAACTTTAACACCCAACTATCACCAATGGACAGATCATCCCAACTAAAAATAAATAAGGAAACAAACTTTAAACAACACATTAAACAAGATGGACTTAATTGATTTTTATAGTACATTCCATTCAAAAACAAAAGAATACACACTTTCTTCTCAAGTGCTCATGGAACATTCTCCAGCATAGATCATATCATGGGTAACAAATCAAGACTCCATAAATTTAAGAAAATTAAAATTGTATCAAGTATATTTTCTGACCACAATGCTTTGAAACCAGATATAAATTAGAGGCAAAAAAAACGTGTAAAAAATACACATACATGGAGGCCAAACAACACACTAAAAAATAAGCAAGAGATCGCTGAAGAAATCAAATATGAAATCAAAAAATACCTAGAATCAAACGACAATGAAAACAGGAGGGCCCAAAACCTATGTGATGCAGCAAAAGCAGTTTGTTTTTTTCTTAAACATCTTTATTGGACTATAATTGCATTACAATGGTGTGTTAGTTTCTCCTTTATAACAAAGTAAATCCATTATACATATACATACACCCCATATCTTTCCCCTCTTGCGTCTCCCTCCCTTCCACCATCCCTATCCCACCTCTCTAGGTGGTCACAAAGCACCGAGCTGATCTACCTATGCTATGCGGCTGCTTCCCACTAGCGATCTATTTTACATTTGGTAGTGTATATATACCCATGCCACTCTCTCACTTTGTCCCAGCTTACCCTTCCCACTAACTGTGTGCTCAAATCCATTCTGTAGTAGGCCTCCATCTTTATTCCCGTCTTGCCCCTAGGTTCTTCATGACAATTTCTTTTTTTTATTACTTTTTTACTTTCCATATATATGAGTTAGAATATGGTATTTGTTTTTCTCTTTCTGACTTACTTCACTCTGTATGACAGACTCTAGGTCCATCCACGTCACTACAAATAACTCAGTTTTGTTTCTTTTCATGGCTCAGTAATATTGCATTGTATATATGTGCCAAATCTTCTTTATTCATTCATCTGTCAAAGGACAGTTAGGTTTTTTCCATGTCCTGATTCCTGTAAACAGAGCTGTAATGAATATTGTGGTACATGACTCTTTTTGAATTATGGTTTCTCGGGGTATATGCCCAGTAGTGGAATCGCTAGGTAATATGGTAGTTATATTTGTAGTTTTTTAAGGAATCTCCATACTGTTGTCCATAGTGGCTGTATCAAATTATATTCCCACCAGACATGCAAGAGAGTTCCCTTTTATCCACTCCGTAACCAGCATTTATTGTTTGTAGATATTTTGATGATGGCCATTCTGACAGGTGTGAGATGATATCTCATTGCAGTTGTGAGTTACATTACTCTAATGATTAATGATGTTAAGCATTCTTTCATGAGTTTGTTGGCAATCTGTATATCTTAGGAGAAACGTCTATTTACGTATTCTGCCCACTTTTGGATTGGCTTGTTTGTTCTTTTGATAATGAGCGGCATGTGCTGCTTGTAAATTTTGGAGATTACTCCTTTGTCAGTTGCTTCATTTGCAAATATTTTCTCCCATACTTAGGGTTGTCTATTCCTCTTATTTATGGTTTCCTTTGCTGTGCAAAAGCTTTCAACTTTGATTAGGTCCCAATTGTTGACTTTGCCTTTATTCAAATTTTTCTAGGAGGTGGGTCAAAAAGGATCTTGCTGTGATTTATATCATAGAGTGTTCTGCCTATGTTTTCCTCTAAAAGTTCTATAGTATCTGGACTTACATTTAGGTCTTTAATCCATTTTTTTTACATCTTTATTGGAGTATAATTGCTTTGTACAATGTAATGTACAATGGTACGTTAGTTTCTGCTTTATAACAAAGCGAATCAGTTATACATATACATATGTTCCCATATCTCTTCCCTCTTGCATCTCCCTCCCTCCCACACTCCCTATCCCACCTCTCTAGGTGGTCACAAAGCACCGAGCTGATCTCTCTGTGCTATGAGGCTGCTTCCCACTAGCTATCTATTTTACGTTTGGTAGTGTGTATATGTCCGTGCCACTCTCTCGCTTTGTAACAGCTTACAATTCCCACTCCCAATATCCTCAAGTCCATTCTCTAGTAGGTCTGTGCCGTTATTCCTGTCTTACCCCTAGGTTCTTCATGATATTATTTTTCTTATATTCCATTTATATGTGTTAGTATACGGTATTTGTCTTTCTCTTTCTGACTTACTTCACTCCGTATGACAAACTCTAGGTCTATCCACCTCATTACAAATAGCTCAATTTCGTTTCTTTTAATGGCTGAGTAATATTCCATTGTGTATATGTGCCACATCTTCTTTATCCATTCATCCGATGATGGACACTTAGGTTGCTTCCATCTCCTGGCTGTTGTAAATAGAGCTGCAGTGAACATTTTGGTACATGACTCTTCTAGAATTATGGTTTCCTCAGGGTATATGCCCAATAGTGGGATTGCTGGGTCATATGGTAGTTCTATTTGTAGTTTTTTAAGGAACCTCCATACTGTTCTCCATAGTGCCTGAACCAATTCACATTCCCACCAGCAGTGCAAGAGTGTTCCCTTTTCTCCACACCCTCTCCAGCATTTATTGTTTCTAGATGTATTGATGATGGCCATTCTGACTGGTGTGAGATGATATCTCACTGTAGTTTTGATTTGCATTTCTCTAATGATTAATGATGTTGAGCATTCTTTCATGTGTTTGCTGGCAATCTGTATATCTTCTTTGGAGAAATGTCTATTTGAGTGTTCTGCCGTAATTGGATTGGATTGTTGGGTTTTTTTTGTTATTGAGTTGCATGAGCTGCTTGTAAATCGTAGAGATTAATCCTTTGTCAGTTGCTTCATTTGCTAATATTTTCTCCCATTCTGAGGGTTTTCTTTTGGTCTTGTTTATGATTTCCTTTGCTGAGCAAAAGCCTTTAAGTTTCACTAGGTCCATTTGTTTATTTCTGTTTTTATTTCCATTTCTCTAGGAGGTGGGTCAAAATGGATCTTGCTGTGATATATGTCATAGAGTGTTCTGCCAATGTTTTCCTCTAAAAGTTTGATAGTTTTTGGCCTTACATTTAGGTCTTTAGCCCATTTTGAGCTTTTTTCTGTATATGGTGTTAGGGAGTGTTCTAATCTCATACTTTTACATGTACATGTCCAGTGTTCCCAGCACCAATTATTGAAAAGGCTGTCCTTTCTCCACTGTACTTTCCTGCCTCTTTTATCAAAGATAAGGCGACCACATGTGCCTGGGTATATCTCTCGGCTCTCTATCCTGTTCTACTGACCTATATTTCTGCTTTTGTGCCAGTACCAAACTGTCTTCATTACTGTAACTTTGTGGTATAATCTGAAGTCAGGGAGCCTGATTCTTCCAGCTCTGTGTTTCGGTCTCCAGATTGCCTTGGCTATTCGGAGTCTTTTTGTTTCCATACAAATTGTGAAAATATTTGTTCTAGTTCTGTGAAAAATGGCAGTGGCAGTTTGATAGGGATTGCATTCAATATGCAGATTGCTTTCGGTAGTAGAGTCATTTTCACAATGTTGATTCTTCCAATCCAAGAACATGGTAAATCTCTCCATCTATTTGTATCATCTTAGTTCTTTCATCAGTGTCTTATAATTTTCTGTATAGAGGTCTTTTTTCTTCTTAGGTAGGTTTATTCCAAGATATTTTATTATTTTTGTTGCAATGGTAAATGGGAGTGTTTTTTTAAATCATTATTACAGTATAATTGCTTTACAATTGTGTGTTAGTTTCTGCTTTATAACAAAGTGAATCAGTTATATATATACATATGTTCCCATATCTCTTCTTTCTTGCGTCTCCTTCCCTCCAACTCTACCTATGCAACCCCTCTAGGTGGTCACAAAGCACTGAGCTGATCTCCCTGTGCTATGCGGCTGCTTCTCATAGCTATCTACCGTACGTTTGGTAATGCATATATGTCAAAGCCTCTCTCTCGCTTTGTGCAGCTTACTCTTCCCCCTCCTCATATACTCAAGTCCATTCTCTAGTAGGTCTCTGTCTTTATTCCTGTCTTACACTTAGGTTCTTCATGACAGTTTTATCTTAAATTCCATACATATGTGTTTGCATTCTTCATTTGTCTTTCTCTTTCTGACTTACTTCATTCTGTATGACAGACTCTTGGTCTATGCACCACATTACAAACAGCTCAATTTCGTTTATTTTAATGGCTGAGTAATATTCCATTGTATATATGTGCCACACTTCTTTATCCATTCATCTGATGATGGACACTTTGGTTGTTTCCATCTCCTGCCTATTGTAAATAGAGCTGCAATGAATATTTTGGTACATGACTCCTTTTGAATTATGGTTTTCTCAGGGCATATGCCCAGTAGTGGGATTGCTGGGTCATAGGGTCTTTCTATTTGTAGTTTTTTAAGGAACCTCCATACTGGTCTCCATAGTGCCTGAACCAATTCACATTCCCACCAGCAGTGCAAGACTGTTCCCTTTTCTCCACATCCTCTCCAGATTTATTGTTTCTAGATTTTTTGATGATGGCCATTCTGACTGGTGTGATATGATATCTCATTGTAGTTTTGGTTTGCATTTCCCTAATGATTAATGATGTTGAGCATTATTTCATGTGTTTGTTGGCAGTCCATATATCTTCTTTGCAGAAATGTCTATTTAGGTCTTCTGGACATTTTTGTATTGGGTTGTTTGTTTCTTTGTTATTGAGCTGCATGGGCTGCTTATAAATTTGGACATTAATCCATTTTCAGTTGCTTTATTTGCAAAAATTTCTTCCATTCCGAAGGTTGTCTTTTGCTCTCGTTTATGGTTTCCTTTTCTGTGCAAAAGGTTTGAAGCTTCATTAGGTCCCATTTGTTTATTTTTGTTTTTATATCCATTTCTCTAGGAGGTGGGTCAGAAAGGATCTTGCTGTGATTTATGTCATAGAGTGTTCTGCCTATGATTTCCTCTAAGACTTTGATAGTTTCTGGCCTTACATTTAGGTCGTTAATCCATTTTGAGCTTATTTTTGTGTATGGTGTTAGGGAGGGATCTAATCTCATACTTTTACATGTACTTCTCCAGTTTGCCCAGCACCACTTATTGAAGAAGCTGTCCTTTCTCCACTGTACATTCCTGCCTCCTTTATCAAAGATAAGGTGACCATATGTGCGTGGGTTTATCTCTGGCATTTCTATCCTGTTCCATTGATCTATCTTTCTGTTTTTGTTCCAGTACCATACTGTCATGATTACTGTAGCTTTGCAGTATAATCTGAAGCCAGGGAGCCTGAATCCTCCAGCTCCGTTATTTGTTCTCAAGATTGCATTGGCTATTCAACATCTTTGTGTTTCCATACAAATTGTGACATTTTTTGTTCTAGTTCTGTGAAAAATGCCAGAGGAAGTTTGATATGGATTGCACTGAATCTGTAGATTGCTTTGGGTGGTACAGTATTTTTCACAATGTTGATTCTTCCAATGCAAGAACATGGTATGTCTCTCCATCTATTTCTCTCATCAGTGTCTTATAATTCTCTGCATACGGGTCTTTTGTCTCCCTAGGTAGGTTTATTCCTAGATATTTTATTCTTCTTGTTACAATGATAAATGAGAGTGTTTTCTTGATTTCACTTTCAGATTTTTCATCATTAATATATATGAATGCCACATATTTCTGTGCATTAATTTTGTATCCTGCTACTTTACCACATTAATTGATCGGCTCTAGTAGTTTACTGGTAGCATCTTTAGGATTCTCTCTGTATATTATCATGTCATCTGCAAACAGTGACAGCTTTACTTCTTCTTTTCCTATTTGGATTCCTTTTATTTCCTTTTATTCTCTGTTGTGGTTAAAACTTCAAAAACTATGTTGAATAAGAGTGGTTAGACTGGACAATCTTGTCTTGTTCCTAATCTTAATGGAAACGCTTTCAGTTTTTCACCATTGAGGATGATGTTGGCTGTGGGCTTGTCATATATGGCCTTTATTATGTTGAGGAAAGTTCCCTCTATGCCTACTTTCTGCAGGGTTTTTATCATAAATGGGTGTTGAATTTTGTCAAAAGCTTTCTCTGCATCTATTGAGATATCAAATGGTTTTTCTCTTTAATTTGTTCATATGATTTATCACATTGATTGATTTGCGTATATTGAAGAATCCTTGCATTCCTGGAATAAACCCCACTTGCTCATGGTGTATGATCCTTTTAATGTGCTGTTGGATTCTGTTTGCTAGTATTTTGTTGAGGATTTTTGCATGTATGTTCATCAGTGATATTGGTCTGTAGTTTTCTTTCTTTGTGACATCCTTGTCTGGTTTTGGTATCAAGGTGATGGTGGCCTTGTAGAACGAGTTTGGGAGTGCTCCTCCCTCTGCTATGTTATGAAAGAGTTTGAGAAGGATACATGTTAGCTCTTCTCTAAATGTTTGACAGAATTCGCCTGTGAAGCCATCTGGTCCTGGGATTTTGTTGGTTGGAAGATTTTTAATCACAGTTTCAATTTCAGTGCTTGTGATTCATCTGTTCATATTTTCTATTTTTTTCTGATTCAGTCTTGGCAGGTTGTGCATTTCTACGAATTTGTCTATTTCTTCCAGGTTGTCTATTTTATTTGAATAGAGTTGCTTGTAGTAATCTCTCATGATCTTTTGTATTTCTGCTGTGTCAGCTGTTACTTCTCCTTTTTCAATTCTATTTCTATTGATTTGAGTCTTCTCCCTTCTTTTCTTGGTGAGTCTGGCTAATAGTTTATCAATTCTGTTTATCTTCTCAAAGAACCAGCTTTTAGTTTTATTAATCTTTGCTATCCTTTCCTTCATTTCTTTTTTTTTTTTGAAATTTATTTTTTTAACATCTTTATTGGGATATAATTGCTTTACAATGTTGTGTTAGATTCTGCTTTATAACAAAGGGAATCAGTTTTACCTATACATACGTTCCCATATCTCTTCCCTCTTGCATTTCCCTCCCTCCCACCCTCCCTATCCCACCCCTCCAGGCGGTCACAAAGCACCGAGCTGATCTCCCTGTGCTATGCGGCTGCTTCCCACTAGCTATCTACCTTACCTTTGGTACCGTATATATGTCCATGCATCTCTCTCGCTTTGTCACAGCTCACCTTTCCCCCTTCCCATATCCTCAAGATCGTTCTCTAGTAGGTCATTGTCTTTATTCCTGTCTTACACCTAGGTTCTTCAGGACATATTTTTCCGTAATTTCCATATATATGTGTTAGCATATGGTATTTGTCTTTCTCTTTTTGACTTACTTCACTCTGTATGGTAGACTCTACGTCTATCCACCTCATTACAAACAGCTCAATTTCCTTTCCTTTTTTTTTTTAGCATTTTTATTGGTGTATAATTGCTTTACCATGGTGTGTTAGTTTCTGCTTTATAACAAAGTGAATCAGTTATACATATACATATGTTCCCATATCTCTTCCATCTTGCGTCTCCCTCCTTCCCACCCTCCCTATCCCACTCCTCCAGACGGTCACAAAGCACCGAGTTGATATCCCTGTGCTATGTGGCTGCTTCCCACTAGCTATCTACCTTACGTTTGTTAGTGAATATATGTCCATGCCTCTCTCTTTCTTTGTCACAACTCACCCTTCCCCCTCCCCATATCCTCAAGTCCGTTCTCTGGTAGGTCTGTGTCTTTATTCCTGTCTTACCCTTAGGTTCTTCGTGACAATTTTTTTCTTAAATTCCATATATATGTGTTAGCATACGGTATTTGTCTTTCTCTTTCTGACTTACTTCACCCTGTATGACAGACTCTATGTCTATCCACCTCATTACAAATAGCTCAATTTCGTTTCTTTTTATGGCTGAGTAATATTCCATTGTATACATGTGCCACATCTTCTTTATCCATTCTTCTGCAGATGGGCACTTAGGTTGTTTCCATCTCTGGGCTATTGTTAGCAGAGCTGCAATGAACATTTTGGTACATGACTCTTTGAATTATGCTTTTCTCAGGGTATATGCCCATTAGTGGATATGCTGGGTCATATCGTAGTTCTATTTGTAGATTTGTGTGTGTGTGTGTGTGTGTTCGCGGGCCTCCCAATATTGTGGCCTCTCCCCTTGCGGAGTACAGGCTCTGGATGTGCAGGCTCAGCGGCCATGGCTCATGGGCCCAGCTGCTCCACAGCATGTGGGATCCTTACGGACCGGGGCACGAACCTGTGTCCCCTGCATCGGCAGGTGGACTATCAACCACTGCGCCACCAGGGAAGCCCGATTTGTAGATTTTTAAGGAACCTCCATACTGTTCTCCATACTGGCTGTACCAATTCACATTCCCACCAGCAGTGCAAGAGTGTTCCCTTTCCTTCACAACCTCTCCAGGATTTATTGCTTCTAGATTTTTTGATGATGGTCATTCTGACTGGTGTGAGATGATATCTCATTGTTGTTTTGATTAGCATCTCTCTATTGATTAATGATGTTGAGCATTACTTCGTGTGTTTGTTGGCAGTCTGTGTATATTCTTTGGAAAAATGTCTATTTAGGTCTTCTGTCCATTTTTGGATTGGATTGTTTGTTTTTTTGTTATTGAGCTGCATGAGCTGCTTGTAAATTTGGGGAATTAATCCTTTGTCAGTTGCTTCATTTGCAAATATTTTCTCCCATTCTGAGGGTTGTCTTTTGGTCTTGTTTATGGTTTCCTTTGCTGTGCATAAACTTTGACGTTTCATGAGGTCCCATTTGTTTATTTTTGTTTTTATTTCCATTCTCTAGGAGGTGGGTCGAAAAGGATCTTGCTGTGATTCATGTCATAGAGTGTTCTGCCTATGTTTTCCTCTAAGAGTTTGATAGTTTCTGGCCTTACAATTAGGTCTATAATCCATTTTGAGCTTATTTTTTGTATGGTGTTAGGGAGTGATCTAATCTCATACTTTTACATATACCGGTCCAGTTTTCCTAGCAGCACTTATTGAAGAGGCTGTCCCTTCCCCACTGTACATTCCTGCCTCCTTTATCAAAGATAAGGTGACCATATGTGCGTCTGTTTACCTCTGGGCTTTCTATCCTGTTCCATTGATCTATCGTTCTGTATTTGTGCCAGTATCACAGTGTCTTGATTACTGTAGCGTTGTAGTATAATCTGAAATCAGGGAGCCTGATTCCTCCAGCTCCGTTTTTCTTTCTCAAGATTGCTTTGGCTATTTGGGGTCTTTTGTGTTTACATACAAATTGTGAATATTTTTGTTCTAGTTCTGTGAAAAATGCCATTGGTAGTTTGATACTGATTGCATTGAATGTGTAGATTGCTTAGGGTAGTAGAGTCATTTTCAGAATGTTGATTCTTCCAATCCAAGAACATGGTATATCTCTCCATCTATTTGTATCATCTTTAATTTCTTTCATCAGTGTCTTATAATTTTCTGCATACAGGTCTTTTCTCCACTTAGGTAGGTTTATTCCTAGATATTTTATTCTTTTTGTTGCAATGGTAAATGGGAGTGTTTTCTTGATTTCACTTTCAGATTTTTCATCATTAGTGTATAGGAATTCCAGAGATTTCTGTGCATTAATTTTGTATCCTGCCACTTTACCAAATTCATTGATTACCTCTAGTAATTTTCTGGTAACATCTTTAGGATTCTCTATGTATAGTATCATGTCATCTACAAACAGTGACAGCTTTACTTCTTCTTTACCAATTTGGATTCCTTTTATTTCCTTTTCTTCTCTGATGGCTGTGGCTAAAACTTCCACAACTCTGTAGAATAAGAGTGGTGAGAGTGGGCAACCTTGTCTTGTTCCTGATCTTAGTGGAAATGCTTTCAGTTTTTCTCCATCGAGGACGATGTTGGCTGTGATTTTGTCATATATGGCCTTTATTATGTTAAGGAAAGTTCCCTCTATGCCTACTTTCTGCAGGGTTTTTTATCATATATGGGTGTTGAATTTTGTCAAAAGCTTTCTCTACTTCTATTGAGATGACCATATGGATTTTCTCCTTCAGTTTGTTAATATGGTTTATCACATTGATTGATTTGCATATATAAAAGAATCCTTGCTTTCCTGGAATAAAACCCACTTCATCTTGGTGCATCATTCTTTTAATGTGCTGTTAGATTCTGTTTGCTAGTATTTTGTTCAGGATTTTTGCATCTATGTTCATCAGTGATATTGGCCTGTAGTATTCTTTCTTTCTGACATCCTTGTCTGGTTTTGGTTTCAAGGTGACGGTGGCCTCATAGAATGAATTTGGGAGTGTTCCTCCCTCTGCTATATTTTGGAAGAGTTTGAGAAGGATAGGTGTTAGCTCTTCTCTAAATGTTTGATAGAATTCGCCTGTGAAATCATCTGGTCCTAGGCTTTTGTTTGCTGGAAGATTTTTAATCACAGTTTCAATTTCAGTGTTTGTGATTGGTCTGTTCATATTTTCTATTTCTTTCTGATTTAGTCTTTGCAGGTTGTTCATTTCTAAGAATTTGTCCATTTCTTCCCAGTTGTCCATTTTATTGGCATAGAGTTGCTTGTAGTAATCTCTCATGATCTTTTGTATTTCTGAAGTGTCAGTTGTTACCTCTCCTTTTTCATTTCTAATTCTATTGATTTGAGTCTTCTCCCTTTTTTTCTTGATGAGTCTGGCTAATGGTTTATGTATTTTGTTTACCTTCTCAAAGAACCAGCTTTTAGTTTTATTGATCTTTGCTATTGTTTCCTTCATTTCTTTTTCATTTATTTCTAATCTGATTTTTATGATTTCTTTCCTTCTGCTAACTTGTGGGTTTTTTTATTCTTCTTTCTCTAATTGCATTAGATGCAAGTTTAAGTTGTTTATTCGAGATGTTTCCTGTTTCTCAAGGTAGGATTGTATTGCTATAAACTTCCCTTGTAGAACCGCTTTTGCTGCATCCCATAGGTTTTGGGTCATGGAATCTCCATTGTCATTTGTCTTAGTTATTTTTTATTTCCTCTTTGATTTCCTCAGTGATCACTTCGATATTATGTAGTGTATTTTTTTTCCTCCAATTGTGTGTATTTTTTACACATCTTTTCCTGTGCTTGATAACTAATCTCATAGCATTGTGTTCGGAAAAGATACGTGATACAATTTCAATTTTCTGAAATTTACCACGGCTTAATTTCTGACCGAAGATATGATCTATCCTCGAGAATGTTTCATGAGCACTTGACAAAAATGTGCATTCTGTTGCTTTTGGATGGAAAGTCCTATAAATATAAATTAAGTCCATCTTGTTTAATGTATCATTTAAAGCTTGTGTTTCCTTATTTATTTTCATATTAGATGATCTCTCCATTGGTGAAAGTGCGGTGTTTGTTACAGTCCCTTACTATGAATGTGTTACTCTCAATTTCCCCTTTTATGGCT
This sequence comes from Globicephala melas, assembly GCF_963455315.2. NCBI lineage: Eukaryota > Metazoa > Chordata > Mammalia > Artiodactyla > Delphinidae > Globicephala > Globicephala melas. Next base: position 78,181,596 of record NC_083335.1, read on the forward strand.
CTTAGTATTTGCTTTATGTATTGAGGTGCCCCTATGTTGGGTACGTAACTATTTACAATTGTTATATCTTCTTCTTGGATCGATCCCTTTAACATTATGTAGTGTCCTACTTTGTCTCTTTTATTAGTCTTTTTTCTTTCTAACATCTTTATTGGGGTATAATTGCTTTACAAAGGTGTGTTAGTTTCTACTTTATAACAAAGTGAATCAGTTATACATATACATATATTCCCAGATCTCTTCCCTCTTGCATCTCCCTCCCTCGTATGCTCCCTGTCCCAGCCCCCAGGCGGTCACGAAGCACCGAGCCAATATCCCTGTGCCATGCGGCTGCTTCCCACTAGCTATCTACCATAAGTTTGTTAGTGTATATATGTCCAAGACTCTCTCGCGCCCTGTCAAAGCTCATCCTTCCCCCTCCCCATATCCTCAAGTCCATTCTCCAGTAGGTCTGTGTCTTTATTCCTGTCTTACCCCTAGGTTCTTCATGATATTCTTTTTCTTAAATTCCATATATATGTGTTAGCATACGGTATTTGTCTTTTTCTTTCTGACTTACTTCACTCTGTATGACAGACTCTAGGTTATCCACCTCATTACAAATAGCTCAATTCCGTTTCTTTTTATGGCTGAGTAATATTCCATTGTATACATGTGCCACATATTCTTTATCCATTCATCTGAAAATGGACACTTAGGTTGTTTCCATCTCCAGGCTATTGTAAATAGTGCTGCAATGAACATTTTGGTACATGACTCTTTTTGAATTTTGGTTTTCTCAGGGTATCTGCCCAGTAGTGGGATTGCTGGGTCATATGGTAGTTCTATTTGTAGTTTTATAAGGAACCTCCACACTGCTCTCCATACTGGCTGTACCAATTCACATTCCCACCGGCAGTGCAACAGTGTGTTCCCTTTTGTCTACACCCTCTGCAGCATTTACTGTTTCTCGATTTTTCGATGATGGCCATTCTGACTGGTGTGAGATGATATCTCATTGTAGTGTTGATTTGCATTTCTCTAATGATTAATGATGTTGAGCATTCTTTTGTGTGTTGGTTGTCAGTCTGTATATCTTCTTTGGGGAAATGTCTATTTAGGTCTTCTGCCCATTTTCGGATTGGGTTGTTTGTTTTTTTGTTATTGAGCTGCATGAGCTGCTTGTAAATTTTGGAAATGAATCCTTTGTCATTTGCTTCATTTGCAAATATTTCCTCCCATTCTGAGGGTTGTCTTTTGGTCTTGTTTACGGTTTCCTGTGCTGTGCAAAATCTTTGAAGTTTCATGAGGTCCCTTTTGTTTATTTTTGTTTTTATTTCCATTTCTCTAGCAGGTTGGTCAGAAAGGATCTTGCTGTGATTTATATCATAGAGTGTTCTGCCTATGTTTTCCTCTAAGAGTTTGATAGTTTCTGGCCTTACATTTAGGTCTTTAATGCGTATTGAGCTTATTTTTGTGTCTGGTGTTAGGGAGGGATTGATCTAATCTCATACTTTTACATGTATCTGTCCAGTTTTCCCAGCACCACTTTTTGTAGAGGCTGTCCTTTCTCCACTGTACATTCCTGCCACCTTTATCAAAGATAAGGTGACCATATGTGCCTGGATTTATCTCTGGGCTTTCTATCCTGTTCCATTGATCTATCTTTCTGTTTTTGTGCCAATACCATACTGTCTTGATAACTGTTGCTTTGTAGTATAGTCTGAAGTCAGGGAGCCTGATTCCTCCAGCTCCGTTTTTCGTTCTCAAGATTGCTTTGGCTATTCAGGGTCTTTTGTATTTCCATACAAATTGCGAAATTTTTTGTTCTAGTTCTGTGAAAAATGCCAGTGGTAGTTTGATAGGGATTGCATTGAATCTATAGATTGCTTTGGGTAGTAGAGTCATTTTCACAATGTTGATTCTTCCAATCCAAGAACATGGTATATCTCTCCAACTATTTGTATCATCTTTAATTTCTCTCAACAGTGTCTTATAATTTTCTGCATAGAGGTCTTTTGTCTCCTTAGGTAGGTTTATTCCTAGATATTTTATTCTTTTTGTTGCAGTGGTAAATGGGAATGTTTTTTTGATTTCACTTTCAGATTTTTCATCATTAGTATATAGGAAAGCCAGAGATTTCTGTGCATTAATTTTGCATCCTGCTACTTTACTAAATTCATTGGTTAGCTGTAGTCGTTTTCTGGTAGCATCTTTAGGATTCTCTATTTATAGTATCATGTCATGTGCAAACAGTGACAGCTTTACTTCTTCTTTTCCGATTTGGATTCCTTTTATTTCCTTTTCTTCTCTGATTGCTGTGGCTAAAACTTCCAAAACTGTGTTGAATAAGAGTGGTGAGAGTGGGCAACCTTGTCTTTTTCCTGATCTTAGTGGAAATGCTTTCAGTTTTTCACCATTGAGGATGATGTTGGCTGTGGGCTTGTCATATATGGCCTTTATTATGTTGAGGAAAGTTCCCTCTATGCCTACTTTCTGCAGGGTTTTTACCATAAATGGGTGTTGAATTTTGTCAAAAGCTTTCTCTGCATCTATTGAGATATCAAATGGTTTTTCTCTTTAATTTGTTCATATGATTTATCACATTGATTGATTTGCGTATATTGAAGAACCCTTGCATTCCTGGAATAAACCCCACTTGCTCATGGTGTATGATCCTTTTAATGTGCTGTTGGATTCTGTTTGCTAGTATTTTGTTGAGGATTTTTGCATGTATGTTCATCAGTGATATTGGTCTGTAGTTTTCTTTCTTTGTGACATCCTTGTCTGGTTTTGATATCAAGGTGATGGTGGCCTCGTAGAAGTAATTTTGGTGTGTTCATCCCTCTGCTATATTTTGGAAGATTTTGAGAAGGATAGGTTTTAGCTCTTCTCTAAATGTTTGATAGAATTCGCCTGTGAAGCCATCTGGTCCTGGGCTTTTGTTTGTTGGAAGATTTTTAATCACAGTTTCAATTTCAGTGCTTGTGATTCGTCTGTTCATATTTTCTATTTCTTCCTGATTCAGTTTTGCCAGGTTGTGTATTTCTAAGAATTTGTCCATTTCTTCCAGATTTTCCATTTTACTGGCATAGAGTTGCTTGTAGTAATCTCTCATGATCTTTTTTATTTCTGCACTGTCGGTTGTTACTTCTCCTTTTTCATTTCATTTGATTTGTGACCTAAGATATGATCTATCCTGGAGAATGTTCCATGAGCACTTGAGAAAAATGTGTATTCTGTTGTTTTTGGATGGAGTGTCCTATAAATATCAATTAAATCCATCTTGTTTAATGTATCATTTAAAGCTCGTGTTTCCTTATTTATTTTCATTTTGGATGATCTGTCCATGGGTGAAAGTGGAGTGTTAAAGTCCCCTACTATGAATGTGTTACTGTCAATTTTCCCTTTTATGGCTGTTAGTATTTGCCTTATGTATTGAGGTGCTCCTATGTTGGGTCCATAAATATTTACAATTGCTATATCTTCTTCTTGGATCGATCCCTTGATCATTATGTAGTGTCCTTCTTTGTCTCTTCTAATAGTCTTTATTTTAATGTCTATTTTGTCTGATATGAGAATTGCTACTCCAGCTTTCTTTTGGTTTCCATTTGCATGAAATATATTTTTCCATCCCCTTACTTATGTCTGTATGTGTTTCTAGGTCTGAAGTGGGTCTCTTGTAGACAGAAAATATATGCGTCTTGTTTTTGTATCCATTCAGCCAGTCTGTGTCTTTTGGTGGGAGCATCTAGTCCATTTACATTTAAGGTAATTATCGATATGTATGTTCGTATTCCCATTTTCTTAATTGTTTTGGGTTCGTTATTGTAGGTCTTTTCCTTCTTTTGTGTTTCTTGCCTAGAGAAGTTCCTTTAGCAATTGTTGTAGAGCTGGTTTGGTGGTGCTGAACTCTCTCAGCTTTTGCTTGTCTGTAAAGTTTTTATTTTCTCCATCAAATCTGAATGAGATTATTGCTGGGTAGAGTAATCTTGGTTGCAGGTTTTTCTCCTTCATCACTTTCAGTATATCCTGCCACTCCCTTTTGGCTTGCAGAGTTTCTGCTGAAAGATCAGCTGTTAACCTTATGCGGATTCGCTTGTGTGTTATTTGTTGTTTTTCCCTTGCTGCTTTTAATATGTTTTCTTTGTATTTAATTTTTGACAGTTTGATTAATATGTGTCTTGGCGTATTTCTCCTTGGATTTATCCTGTATGGACTGTCTGTGCTTCCTGGAATTGATTAACTATTTCCTTTCCCATATTACGGATGTTTTCAACTATAATCTCTTCAAATATTTTCTCAGTCCCTTTCTTTTTCTCTTCTTCTGGAACCCCTATAATTCGAATGTTGTTGCATTTAATATTGTCCCAGAGGTCTCTGAGACTGTCCTCAGTTCTTTTCATTCTTTTTTCTTTATTCTGCTCTGCAGTAGTTATTTCCACTATTTTATCTTCCAGGTCACTTATCCGTTCTTCTGCCTCAGTTATTCTGCTATTGATCCCATCTAGAGTATTTTTAATTTCATTTATTGTGTTGTTCATTATTGCTTTTTTGCTCTTTATTTCTTCTAGGTCTTAATTAAAAGTTTCTTGTATTTTCTCCGTTCTATTTCCAAGATTTTGGATATCTTTGCTATCATTATTCTGAATTCTTTTTCAGGTAGACTGCCTATTTCCTCTTCATTTGTTAGGTCTGGTGGGTTTTTAGCTTGCTCCTTCATCTGCTGTGTGTTTTTCTGTCTTCTCATTTTGCTTATCTTACTGTGTTTGGTGTCTCCTTTTTGCAGGCTGCAGGTTTGTAGTTCGTGCTGTTTTTGGTGTCTGTCCACAGTGGCTGAGGTTGGTTCAGTGGGTTGTGTAGGCTTCCTGGTGGAGGGGACTTGTGCCTGTTTTCTGGTGTATGAGGCCATATCTTGTCTTTCTGGTGGGCATGTCTGCTTCTGGTGGTGTGTTTTGGGGTGTCTGCTGACTTAGTATATTTTGGGCAGCCTCGCTGCTAATGGGTGGGGTTGTGTTACTGTCTTGCTAGTTGTTTGACATAGGATGTCCAGCACTGTAGCTTGCTGGTCATTGAGTGAAGCTGGGTGCTGGTGTTGAGATGGAGATCTCTGGGAAATTTTCGCTGTTTGATATTATGTGCAGCTGGGAGGTCTCTTCTGGACCAGTGTCCTGAAGTTGGCTCTCCCACCTCAGAGGCAGAGCCCTAACTCCTGGCTGCAGCACCAAGAGCCTTTCATCCACACGGCTCAGAATAAAAGGGAGAAAAAATAGAAAGAAAAATTAGTAGAAGTAAAAAGAAAGAAAGAAAGTAGGGAGGGAGGGAGGGAGCAAGGAAGTAAGGAGGGAAGGAAGGAAAAAAGAAAGAAAGATGATAAAGTAAAATAAAATAAAGTAAGATAAAATATAATAAAGGTAATAAAATGAAAAAATAATTATTAAGAGGAAAAAACCCAAAAAACAAAAAAATGGATGGTTAGAACCCTGGAACAAATGGTGGAAGCAAAGCTATACAGACAAAATCTCACACAGAAGCATACACACACACACTCACAAAAAGAAGAAAAAATCATAAATCTTGGTGTCAAAGTCCACCTCCTCAATTTGGGATGATTCGTTGTCTAAAGGAGGGAAGGAAGGAAAGAAAGAACGAAGATAAAGTAAAATAAAATACAGTTATTAAAATAAAAAGTAATTATTAAGAGAAAAATTTTAAAAAAAACGGACGGATAGAACCCTCTGATAAATGGTGGAAGCAAAGCTATACAGACAAAATCTCACACACAAGCATACACATACACACTCACACAAAAAGGAAAAGGGGATAAAATAATAAATCTTGCTCTCAAAGTCCACCTCCTTTCTTTGGGATGATTCGTTGTCTATTCATGTATTCCACAGCTGCAGGGTACATCAAGTTGATTGTGGAGCTCTAATCCGATGCTTCTGCGGCTGCTGGGAAAGATTTCCCTTTCTCTTCTTTGTTCTCACAGCTCCCAGGTGCTCAGCTTTGGATTTGGCCACACCTGTATGTGTAGGTCACCTGAGGGCGTCTGTTCTTTGCTCAGACAGGACGGGGTTAAAGGAGCCGCTGATTCGGAGGCTCTGGCTCACTCAGGCCGGGGGTAGGGAGGGTCACGGAGTGAAGGGCGAGCCTGCGGCGGCAGAGGCCAGCGTGACGTTGCCCCACCCTGAGGTGCGCCAAGCGTTCTCCCCGGGGAGTTGTCCCTGGATCCCGGGACCCTGGCAGTAGTGGGCTGCACAGTCTCCCCGGAAGGGGGGTGTGGATAGTGACCTGTGCTCGCACACAGGTTTCTTGGTGGCAGCAGCACCAGCCTTAGCGTCTCATGTCTGTCTCTGGGGTCCCCGCTTTTAGCCGCAACTCGCACCCATCTCTGGAGCTCCTTTAAGCAGCGTTCTTAATCCCCTCTCGTCGTGCACCAGGAAATAGAGGGAATAAAGTCTCTTGCCTCTTCGTCAGGTCCAGACTTTTTCCCGGACTCCCTCCCGGCCAGCCGTGGCGTGCTAACCCCCTGCAGGCTGTGTTCACGCAGCCAACACTAGTCCTCTCCCTGCGCTCCTACCGAAACCCAAGCCTCAGCTCCCAGCCCCGCCCGCTCCGGCCGGGGAGCAGACAATCCTCTTGGGCTGGTGAGTGCCGGTCGGCCCTGATCCCCTGTGCGGGAATCTCTCCGCTTTGCCCTCCGCACTCCTGTTGCTGTGCTCTCCTCCGTGGCTCCAAAGCTCCCCCACTCCGCCACCCGCAGTCTCCGCCCATGAAGGGGCTTCCTAGTGTGTGGAAACCCTTCCTCCTTCACGGCTCCCTCCCACTGGTGCAGGTCCTGTCCCTATCCTTTTGTCTCTGTTTATTTTTTTTCTTTTGCCCTACCCAGGTACATGGGGGAGTTTCTTGCCTTTTGGGGGGTCTGAGGTCTTCTGCCAGCGTTCAGTAGGAGTTCTGTAGGAGTTGTTCCACGTGTAGATGTATTTCTGGTGTATCTGTGGGGAGGAAGGTGATCTCCACATCTTACTCTTCCGCCATCTTCCCGGAAGTCTCTAGAACTGCTTTTGATGCATCCAATAGATTTTGGATGGTCGTGTCTCCATTGTAATTTGTTTCTAGGTACTTTTTTATTTCCTCTTTGATTACTTCAGTGATCACTTTGTTATTAAGTAGTGTATTGTTTAGCCTCCATGTGTTTGTATTTTTTACCGATCTTTTCCTGTAATTGATATCTAGTCTCATAGCATTGTGGTCAGAAAAGATACTTGATTTCAATTTCAGTTTTCTTAAATTGACTAATTCTTTATTTGTGACCCAAGATATGATCTATCCTGGAGAATGTTCCAGTGAACACTTGAGAAAAATGTGTATTCTCTTATTTTTGTATGGAATGTCCTATAAATATCAATTAAGTCCATCTTGTTTAATGTATCATTTAAAGCTTGTGTTTCCTTATTTATTTTCATTTTGTTTGATCTGTCCATTTGTGAAAGTGGGATGTTAAGGTCCACTACTTTGATTGTGTTACTGTCGATTTCCCCTTTTATGGCTGTTAGTATTTGCCTTATATATTGAGGTGCTCCTATGTTACATACATAAATATTTACAGTTGTTATATCTATTTCTCGGATCGATCCCTTGATCATTTTGTAGTCTCCTTCTTTGTCTCTTGTAATAGTCTTTATTTTAAGGTCTATTTTGTCTGATATGAGAATTGCTACTCCAGCTTTCTTTTGATTTCCATTTACACGGAATATCATTTTCCATCCCCTTACTTTCAACATGAATGTGTCCCTAGGTCTGAAGTGGGTCTTTCGTAGACAGCATATGTAGGGCCTTGTTTGTTTGTTTGTTTGTTTGTTTTACATCTTTATTGGAGTATAATTGCTTTACAATGGTACGTTAGTTTCTGCTTTATAACAAAGTCAATCAGTTATACTTATATATATGTTCCGATACCTCTTCCCTTTTGTGTCTCCCTCCCTCCCATCCTCCCTATCCCACCCTTCTAGGTGGTCAGAAAGCACCGAGCTGATCTCCATGTGGTATGAGGTTGCTTCCCACTAGATATCTATTTTACGTTTGGTAGTGTATATATGTCCATGTCACTCTCTCGCTTTCTCACAGTTTTCCCTTCCCCTCCCCATTTCCTCAAGCCCATTCTCTAGTAGGTCTGTGCCTTTATTCCTGTCTTAGCCCTAGGTACTTCATGACAGTTTGTTTTTCTTAAATTCCACATATATGTGTTAGCATATGGTATTTGTCTTTCTCTTTCTTACTTACTTCACTCTGTATGACAGACTCTAGGTCTATCCACCTCATTACAAATAGCTCAATTTCTTTTCTTTTTATGGCTGAGTACTATTCCATTGTATATATGTGCCACATCTTCTTTATCCTTTCATCCAATGATGGGCACCGAGGTTGTTTCCATCACTGGGCTATTGTAAATAGAGCTGCAATGAACATTTTGGTACATGACTCTTTTTGAATTTTGGTTTTTTCAGGATATATGCCCAGTAGTGGGATTGCTGGGTCATATGGTAGTTCTATTTGTAGTTTTTTAAGGAACCTCCATACTGTTCTCCATAGTGGCTGTACCAATTCAAATTCCCACCAGCAGTGCAAGAGTGTTCCCTTTTCTCCAAGCCCTCTCCAGCATTTATTGTTTCAAGATTTTTTGATGATGGCCATTCTGACTGGTGTGAGATGATATCTCATTGTAGTTTTGATTTGCATTTCTCTAATGATTAATGATGTTGAGCATTCTTTCATGTGTTTGTTGGCAGTCTGTATATCTTCTTTGGAGAAATGTCTATTTAGGCTTTCTCCACATTTTTGGATTGGGTTGTTTGTTTTTTTGTTATTGAGCTGCATGCCCTGCTTTTAAATATTGGAGATTAATCATTTTGTCAGTTGCTTCATTTACAAATATTTTCTCCCATTCTGAGGGTTGTCTTTTGGTCTTGTTTATGGTTTCCTTTGCTGGGCAAAAGCTTTGAAGTTTCATTAGGTCCCATTTGTTTATTTTTCTTTTTATTTCCATTTCTCTGGGAGGTGGGTCAAAAGGATCTTGCTGTGATTTGTGTCATAGAGTGTTCTGCCTATGTTTTCCTCTAAGAGTTTGATAGCTTTTGGCCTTACATTTAGGTCTTTAATCCGTTTTGAGCTTATGTTTGTGTATGGTGTTAGGGAGTGATCTAATCTCATACTTTTACATGTATCTGTCCAGTTTTCCCAGCACCACTTATTGAAGAGGCTGTCCTTTCTCCACTGTACATTCCTGCCACTTTTATCAATGAGAAATATGTGAGTGGGTTTATCTCTTTGCTTTCTGTCCTGTTCCATTTATCTATCTTTCTGTTTGTGCCAGTACCATACTGTCTTGATTACTGTAGCTTTGTAGTACACTCTGACGTCAGGGAGCCTGATTCCTCCAGCTCAATTTTTCGTTCTCTATATTGCTTTGGCTGTTCAGGGTCTTTTCCCTTTCCATACAAATTGTCAATTTTTTTGTTCTACTTCTGTGAAAAATGCCAGTGGTAGTCTGATAGGGTTTGCATTTAATCCGTAGATTGCTTTGGGTAATCAAGTCATTTTCACAATGTTGATTCTTCCAATCCAAGAACATGGTATATCTCTCCATCTATTTCTATCATGTTTAATTTCTTTCATCAGTGTGTTATAATTTTCTGCATACAGGTCTTTTGTCTCATTAGGTAGGTTTATTCCTAGATGTATTATTCTTTTTGTTGTAGTGGTAAATGGGAGTGTTTCCTTGATTTCACTTTCAGATATTTTATCATTAGTGTATTGGAATGCCAGAAATTTCTGTGCATTAATTCTGTATCCTGCTACTTTACCAAATTCATTGATTAGCTCCAGTAGTTTTCTGGTATCATCTTTAGGATTCTCGATGTATAGCATCATGTTATCTTTAAACAGTGACAGCTTTACTTCTTCTTTTCCGGTTTGGATTCCTTTTATTTCTTTTTCTTCTCTGATTGCTGTGGCTAAGACTTCCAGAACTACATTGTGTAAGAGTGGTGAGAGTGGGCAACCTTGTCTTGTTCCTGATCTTAGTGGAAATGCTTTCACTTTTTCACCATTGAGGACAATGTTGAATGTGGGTTTGTCATATATAGCCTTTATTATGTTGAGGAAAGTTCCCTCTGTGCCTACTTTCTGCAGGGTTTTTATCATAAATCAGCATTGAATTTTGTCGAATGCTTCTCTGCATCTATTGAGATGGCCATATGCTTTTTCTCCTACAATTTGTTAATATGGTGTATCACAATGTTTGATTTGTGTATATTGAAGAATCCTTGCATTCTTGGAATAAACCCCACTTGATCATGTTGTGTGATCCTTTTAATGTGCTATTGGATTCTGTTTGCTAGTATTTTGTTGAGGACTTCTGCATCCTTTTTTTCAGTGATATTGGCCTGTAGTTTTCTTTCTTTGTGACATCCTTGTCTGGTTTTCATATCAGTGTGATAGTGGCCTCATAGAATGAGGTTGGGAGTGTTCCTCCCTCTGCTATATTTTGGAAGATTTTGAGAAGGATAGGTGTTGGCTGTTCTCTAAATGTTTGAAAGAATTCGACTCTGAAGCCATCTGGTCCTGGTCTTTTTTTGTTGGAAGATTTTTAATCACAGTTTCAATTTCAGTGCTTGTGATCATTGTATTCATATTTTCCATTTCTTCCTGATTGAGTCTTGGCAGGTTGTGCATTTCTAAGAATTTGTCCATTTCTTCCAGGTTGTCCATTTTTTTGGCATAGGGTTGCTTGTAGTAATCTCTCATTATCTCTGTCTTTTTTTTTTTTTTTTTTTTTTTGCGGAACGTGGGCCTCTCACTGTTGTGGCCTCTCTCGTTTCAGAGCACAGGCTCCAGACATGCAGGCTCAGCGGCCATGACTCATGGGCCCAGCCACTCCGCGGCATGTGGGATCCTCCCAGACTGGGGCATGATCCCGTGTCCCCTGCATTGGCAGGTGGACTCTCAACCACTGCACCACCAGGGAAGCCCCTCTCATCATCTTTTGTGTTTCTGCCGTGTCAGTTGTTACTTCTCCTTTTTCATTTCTAATTCTATTGATTTGAGTCTTCTCCCTTTTTTCTTGATGTGTCTGGCTAATGATTTATCAATTTTGTTTATCTTCTCAAAGAACCAGCTTATAATTTTATTGATCTTCGCTATCGTATCCTTCGTTGCTTTTTCATTTATTTCTGCTCTGATGTTTATGGTTTCTTTCTTTCTGCTAACTTTGTGGGTTTTTTGTTCTTCTTTCTCTAATTGCTTTATGGGTAAATTTAGGTTGTTTATTCGAGATGTTTCCTGTTTCTTTTCTTTCTTTTTTTTTTTTTTTTTGGTACTCGGGCCTCTCACTGTTGTGGCCTCTCCCATTGCGGTGCACAGGCTCCAGAATCGTAAGCTCAGCGGCTGTGTCTCACGGGCCCAGCTGCTCTGTGGCATGTGTGATCTTCCTGGATTGGGGCACGAACCTGTGTCCCCTGCATTGGCAGGCGGCCTCTCCACCACTGCACCCCGAGGGAAGCCCTGTTTCCTGTTTCTTAAGGTAAGATTGTATTGCTATAAAGTTTCCTGTTAGAACTGTTTTTGCTGCATCCCATAGGTTTTTGGTCGTCGTGTCTTCATTGTCATTTGTTTCTAGGTAATTTCCGATTTCCTCTTTGATTTCTTCAGTGATCACTTCGTTATTAAGTAGTGTATTGTTTAGCCTCCCTATGTTTGTATTTTTTGCAGAACTTTTCCTGTACTTGATATCTAGTTTCATAGTATTGTTGTCGGAAAAGATACTTGATACAATTTCAATTTTCTTAAATGTACCAAGGCTTGATTTGTGACCCAAGATATGATCTATCCTGGAGAATGTTCAATGAGCACTTGAGAAAAATGTGTGTTCTGTTGGTTTTGGATGGAATGTCCTAAAAATGTCAATTAAGTTCATCTTGTTTAATGTATCACTTAAAGCTTGTTTTTCCTTATTTATTTTCATTTTGGATGATCTGTCCATTGGTGAAACTGGGGTGTTAAAGTCCCCTACTATGAATGTGTTACTGTCGACTTCCCTTTTTATGGCTATTAGTATTTGCCATATGTATTGAGGTACTCAAATTTTGGGTGCATAAATATTTACAATTGTTATATCTATTTCTTGGATTGATCCCTTGATCATTGTGTAGTGTCCTTTTTGTCTCCTCTAATAATCTTTATTTTAAAGTCTATTTTCTCTGATATGAGTATTGCTACTCCATCTTTCTTTTGGTTTCCTTTGGCAAGGAATAAATTTTTCCATACCCTCACTTTCAGTCTGTATGTGTCTCTAGGTGTGAAGTGGGTCTATTTTTACAGCATATCTATGGGTCTTGTTTTTGTATCCATTCAGCCAGTCTGTGTCTTTTCGTGGGAGCATTTAATCCATTTACATTTAAAGTAATTATCGATATGTATGTTCGTATTCCCATTTTCTTAATTGCTTTTGGTTTGTTATTGTAGGTCTTTTTCTTCTCTTGTGTTTCTTGCCTAGAGAAGATTCTTTAGCATTTGCTGTAAAGCTGGTTTCATGGTGCTGAATTCTGTCAGCTTTTGCTTGTCTGTAAAGTTTTTAATTTCTCCATCAAATCTGAATGAGATCCTTGCTGGGTAGAGTAATCTTTGTTGTAGGTTTTTCTCCTACATCACTTTAAATATGTCCTGCCAGTCCCTTCTGGTTTGCAGAGTTTCTGCTGAAAGATCAGTTGTTAACCTTACAGGGATTCCCTTTTGTGTTATTTGTTGTTTTTCCCTTGCTGCTTTTAATATGTTTTCTTTGTATTTAATTTTTGACAGTTTGATTAATATGTGTCTTGGCATATTTCTTCTTCGATTTACCCTGTATGGGACTCTTTCTGTTTCCTGGAGTTGATTATCTATTTCCTTTTTCATATTATGGAAGTTTTCATCTATAATCTCTTCAAATATTTTCTCAATCCCTTTCTTTTTCTCTTCTTCTTCTGGAACCCCTACAATTCGAATGTTAGAGCATTTAATGTTGTCCCATAAGTCTCTGAGACTGTCCTCAGTTCTTTTAATTCTTTTTTCTTTATTCTGCTCTGCAGTAGTCATTTCCACTATTTTATCTTCCAGGTCACTTATCCATTCTTCTGCCTCAGTTATTCTGCTATTTATTCCTTCTAGAGTATTTTTAATTTCATTTATTGTGTTTTTCATTGTTGCTTGTTTCATCTTTAGTTCTTCTAGGTCCTTGTTAAATGTTTTTGGCATTTTCTCTATTCTATTTCCAAGATATTGGATCATCTTTACTATCATTTTCCTGAATTCTTTTTCAGGTAGACTGCCTATTTCCTCTTCATTTGTTAGGTCTGGTGGGTTTTTATCTTGCTCCTTCTTCTGCTGTGTGTTTTTCTGTCTTCTCATTTTGCTTATCTTACTGTGTTTGGGGTCTCCTTTTTGCAGGGTGCAGGTTTGTAGTTCCCGTTGTTTTTGGTGTCTGTCTCCAGTGGCTATAGTTGGCTCAGTGGGTTGTGTGGGCTTCCTTTTGGAGGGAACTAGTGCCTGTGTTCTGGTTGTTGAGACTGGATCTTGTCTTTCTGGAGGGTATGTCCACATCTGTTGGTGTGTTTTGGGGTGTCTGTGGACTTATGATTTTAGGTAGCCTATCTGCTAATGGGTGGGATTGTGTTCCTGTCTTGCTTGTTGTTTGGCATAGGGTGTCCAGCACTGTAACTTGCTGGTCGTTGAGTGAAGCTGGTTGTTGGTGTTGAGATGGAGATCTCTGGGAGATTTTTGCCATTTGATATTATGTGGAGCTAGGAGGTCTCTTGTGGACCAGTGTCCTGAAGTTCGCTCTCCCACCTCAGAGGCAGAGCACTGACTCCTGGATGCAGCACCAAGAGCCTTTCATCCACCCGGCTCAGAATGAAAGGCAGAAAATGTAGAAAGAAAGAAAGAAAGAAAGAAAGAAAGAAAGAAAGAAAGAAAGAAAGAAAGAAAGAAAGAAAGAAAGAAAGAAAGAAAGAAAGAGGATAAATCAAAAGAATATAGGGTAAAATGAAAAAAAGTTATTAAAATTAAAAAAATAATTATTAAGAAAAATATTTTTTAAGTAAAAAAATAAACAGAAGAAAACAAAACAAAAAAACGGACGTATAGAACCCTAGGAAAAATGGTGAAAGCAAAGCTATACAGACAAAATCTCCCACAGAAGCATACACATACACACTCACAAAAAGGGGAAAATATAATAAATCTTGCTCTCAAAGTCCACCTCCTCAATTTGGGATGATTCGTTGTCTATTCAGGTATTCCAGAGATCCAGGGTACAGCAAGTTGATTGTGGAGATTTAATGCGCTGCTCTTGAGGCTGCTGGGAGAGATTTCCCTTTCTCTTCTTTGTTTGCACAGCTCCCGGTGTTCAGCTTTGAATTTGGTCTCGCCTCTGCGTGTAGGTCGCCAGAGGTCATCTGTTCTTCGCTCAGACAGGACGTGGTTAAAGGAGCTGCTGCTTCAAGGGCTCTGGCTCACTCAGGCCGTGGGGAGGTAGGGTACAAAGTGCGGGGTGAGCCTGTGGCGGCAGAGGCCGGCATGATTTTGAGCCAGTCTGAGGCAGGCCGTGCGTTCTCCCAGGGTAGATTTCCCTGGATCCTGGGACCCTGGCAGTGGCGGCTGCATAGGCTCCCCGGGAGGGTGGTGTGGAGAGTGACTTGTGCTCGCACACAGGCTTCTTGGAGGTGGCAGCAGCAGTCTTAGCGTCTCAGGCCCACCTCTGGGGTCCACGCTGTTAGCCGCGGCTCACACCCATCTCTGGAGTGCCTTTATGCTGTGCTTTTAATCCTCTCTCCTCACGCACCAGGAAACAAAGAGGGAAGAAAAAGTCTCTTGCCTCTTTGGCAGGTCCTGAATTTTTCTCGAACCCCCTCCCGGCTAGCCGTGGTGCACTAATCCCTTCAGGCTGTGTTCACGCCACCAGTCCTCTCCCTGAGCTCCTACCGAAGCTCGAGCCTCAGCTCCCAACCCCGCCTGCCCTGGTGGGTGAGCAGACAAGCCTCTCAGACTGGTGAGTGCTGGTCAGCACTGATCCTCTGTGCGGAAATCTTTCCGTTTTGCCCTCTGCACCCCTGTTGCCGTGCTCTCCTCCGCGACTTCGAAGCTTCCCTCCCTTCCGCCACCTGCAGTCTCCGCCCACAAAGTGGCTTCTAGTTTTTGAAACCTTTCCTCCTTCATGGCTCCCTGCCACTGATGCAGGTCCCGTCCCTATTCTTTTGTCTCTGTTTATTCTTTTTTCTTTGGCCCTACCCGGGTACATGGGGTGTTTGTTGCCTTTTGGGAAGTCTGTCTTCTGCCAGCATTCAGTAGGTGTTCTGTAGGAGTTGTTCCACCTGTAGATGTATTTCTGATGTATCTGTTGGGAGGAAGGTGATGTCCACATCTTACTCTTCTGCCATCTTCCCGTCTCCCCTCCTTGATGTTAAGTTGTATGACCTATTTATATATTTTGGTTATCAACCGCTTATGAGTCCTATCATTTGCTAATATTTTCACCCATTCAGTAGCTTGTATTTTGTTTTGATTGATAATTTCCTTCGCTGTGCAAAACTTCTAAGTTTATCAGGTCCCATTTGTTTATTTTTGCTTTTATTTCCTTTAGTTTATTTCCTTTACTTTAGGAGATTGATCCAACAAATAAAAATATGGCTGTGATTTATGTCAAAGAGTGTCTCACCTATATTTTCCTCTAGGAGATTTATAGCATCCCGTCTTACATTTTGGTCTTTGATCCATTTTTTAATATGTATATTTTTGTACATTAGATAATGTTCTAATTTAAGTTTTATGCATGTAGCTGTTCAGTTTTTCCAGTACCGTTTATTGAAGAGGCCATCTTTTCTCCACTGTATATGTTTGTCTCCTTTGTTGTAGATTAATTGATCATAAGTGCGTGGGCTTATTTCTGGGCTCTCTATTCTGTTTTATTGATCTATGTGTCTGTTTTTGTCCCAATACCATACTATTTTGATTACTGTAGCTTTGTAGTTTAGTCTGAATTCAGGGAGTCTGATTCCTTAAGCTCCATCATCTTTCTCAAGATTCTCTTCTTCAAAGCTGGAGAAACCACACACCCTGTCTTCAGACTATACCACAAATCTACATTACTCAAAACAGTATTGTACTGGCACAAAAACAGAAATAAAGGTCAGTGGAATGGGATAGAAAGCCCAGAAATAAACCCACACACTTATGGTAAATTATTCTAGTCCTTTTGTCTTTTATCCTTTATACTAAGTTGAGTGATTTGTGAACCATCATTACAATATGGGAGTGATTTCGTTTATTATATATTTACATTTACCAGTGAGTTTTATCCTTTCATATGTTTTCATGTCACTAATTAGCAACATTTTGTTTCTGCTTGAAGAACTCCCTGTAACAATCATTGTAAGAGTAGTCTAGTGGTGATATACTCCTTCAGCTTTTTTTTTTTTAATCAGGGAATGTTATTATCTCTCTTCATTTCTGAAATACAGAGTTTCTGTGTAGAGTGTTCTTAGTTGGCAGTATTTTTCTTTTAGTACCTTGAATTTATCCTTTCTCTCCCTCTGGACTACAAGGTTTCTGTTGAAAAATCCACTGAGAGTTGTATGGGGTTGAAAATGTGCTTTTCTCTTGCTGCTTTTAGATTTCTCCCTCTCTCTTTTTAAAAACATTTTACAGTTTAGTTAAAATGTGTCTTCATGTTTGTCTCTGTCTTCTTCTTATTTGGTGTTCCTTGGATTTCCTCATTCTGGATATCTATTTTTTCCTTTGGGTTTTGGAAGATTTCACCTATTATTACTTTTAATAAGCCTTCTGCCATTTTCTCTCTCTTATTATTCTTCTGGGATACTATAATTTATATATTGGTCTGCCTGAAGGTGTCCCAAAACTCCTTTATGTTATCCTGCTTCTCTTTCATTGGTTTTTCTTTTTGCTGCTTTTACTATGTGATGTCCACTGCCCTGGATTCAAGGTTGATGATCTTTTCTTCTGCTTAATCTTGTGTGCTGTTGAACTTGTATATTCAATTTTTCAGTTTGGTAATTGTATTTCTTAACTCAGTGTTTTATGTTTGGTAATTTAAAAAATGTATTTCTCTGTTGTAATTTTCACTTTTTCACGCATTGCTCTCCTGACCGCAGTGAACATCTTTATTACCATTATTTTAAACTATTTGTTTGGGAAGTCACTTATCTCCTTCTTATTAAGGTTGGCTCCTGGAGATTTATGTTGTTCTTTGGCTTAGAACATATACCTTTCTTTCTTTGCTTTCCTTGACTCTTTGTGTTGGTCTGTGCATTACCTCAAACAGACTGGCCTTGTGTACTGGATGAAAATCAGCAATGAGCCTGGCTGGAGCTCCTGGTTGCCTTGTAAACCTTTGTGATTTTTCAAGCTTCCATCCTTTTTCTTAGTGGCTCCCAGTAGATTAAAGGGTTACAAGATCCATCAGTGTCCCAAAAGCATTGGAAAGGCCCACATGTTTGTTCAGACTCCCAGTGGACTGCTAACTTTATGGTCCCTCAGTTCTTTTATAGGGAGGTTAATTGTAAGCCAAACTTCAAGTAGCAGCTGGGAAATTCAGGACATTAGATATGCAGTCTAGTCTCTATCATTGTGAATCCAGGAATTGGATGCTTTTTCCTAGTGACTCTGTGCTTACCCAGAGGGAATAGTCTCTGGGAGTGCTTGTGTGCCCAGAGTGGTACTGTGTGACTTGTGAATGCCAAGCCCTATCAGAGTCCAGACCTAGGTGATTTGGCAGCCTGTTACTCAAGTGGCAGCATCAACAGTTGGAGTGCTCAATGTGTGGACAAGTTCTTTCTAGGTCAAATCTGGAGAATTGGTTTTACTGTTCAAGCAAGCCATAAGGAGATGGAGGGGATGTGCCCATAAGTTCTTTCAGGATCCCAGGAGACTCTCAGTCTGCTCCCACATATAGGCTGATTAGAAACCAGCCTCTCAGGCTGTAAAAGTATGCTGTCAAACCCCTACTATGGAGTAACTATGGGATGGTCATCTTTGCCTGATTTCTGTGTGCTGAGCCTAGGTGATATAGCTGTGGGAGTGCTTATGCACCATTTTGTAAACTGCTTCTTCTTTTGCTATGGCCCTGTAAGGTCTGTGAATGAAAGCCCTGTTGTCTATCTGAGCTAGGAGATTTAGGGACCCATCCTTCAGTGGCAGCCATAAAAGTTAAGGTACTAGATGTGTGGTGAAACCCCTAACTCTGTAGAGATAAGCAAGAAGTTGAGAGTTGACTCCTAAGACACTGCCAGAAATGGGCTTCATAACAAGAGTTTGGCTCAGCCTCTCCTATCCATTTCATTGTAGGTATTTTCTCAAGTGCACAATGCATAGGAGTCAGCCAACTAGGTTCTGGATTTTTCTCAGAGGAACTTGATCCATGTATAGCTGTATAATCAGTGCATATGTGGGAGGAAGGAAAGTCAGTTGCTTCCTACCTGGCCATCTGAGTGATGTCACTAGAGACAATACCTTTTAAAGATCACCTCTTTGCTGTGGTAAAATAAACATAACATCTTTTTACCCATTTTTAAGTACAGAGTTGAGTTTAGTGGCATTAAATACATTTACACTGTTGTGCAACTATCACCACCATCCACCCTCAGAAATTTTAATCTTCCCAATCTGAAACTCCATACCCATTAAGCAATAAATCCCCATTCCTCCCTCCCCCTAGCCCCTGTCAACCACCGTTCTACTTTCTGTTTCTATGAATTTGACTATTCTGGGTAAGTAGTACAAATGGAATCATACAATATTTGACCTTTTTCTCTGGCACATCTCATTTAGCATAATGTCCTTAAGGTTCATCCATGTTGTATGTATTAGAATTTCCTTCATTTTCAAGGGTGGATAATATTGCATCATAGTATATATATATATCACATATTGTTTATCTATTAATCCACCAATGAACATTTGTGTTACTTTCACCATTTGGCTATCATGAATAATGCTGCTATGAATATGGGTGTGTAAATATTGCTTCAACATCCTGCATTCATTGTTTTGGCTATATACCCAGAAATGGAATTACTGAATCATATGCAAATTGTATTTTTAAATTTTTGAGAAATTGCCGTATCATTTTCAATAGAGGCTCCATCCTTCTACAATTCTCACCAACAATGCACAATGGTTCTTATTTCTCCACATTCTCAGCAACACTTGTTATTTTTTGGTTTGTTTGCTTTATACACGCTATCCCAGTGGGAATGAGATGATATCTTATTGTGGTTATAATTTGTGTTTTGCTGATGATTAGTGAAGTTGAGCATCTTTCTATATACCTATTGGCCATTTTGTACATCTTTGAAGTAATATCTATGCAAGTCCTTTGTCCATTTTTTTTTAATTGGGTTTGTTGTTGTTGAGTTGTAGAAGTTCTTTATTCGGTGTGAATATTAACTATCAGTATATAAGTTGAAAATAGTCTCTTCCATTCTATCGGTTACCTTTTCCAACTCTTGATTGGGTCATTTGATACACATTTTTTAAAAAGTTTTTGATGTTTTCAAATTTATCTATCTTTACTTTTGTAGCCTTCAATTTTGGTGTCATATTCAAGAAATCATTACTAAATATAAGGGTAGGGGTTTAAGAGGTACAAACTATTAGGTAAAAAAAAGCTACAAGAATATATTTTACAACACAGAGAATATAGCAAATATTTTATAATAACTATAAATGGAGTATAGCCTTTAAAATTGTGAATCACAATTTTGTACACTTATAACTTGTATAATATTATGCAACTATACTTCAGTAAAAAAAAAATCATTTCCAAATCAAGTTTCATGAATTGTTTACCCTTTATTTTCTTCTAAGAGTTTCATAGTTTTAGTTCTAACTTTTAAAAATATTTATTTATTTATTTTTGGCTGCGTTGGATCTTTGCTGCTGGGCACGGGCTTTCTCTAGCTACAGAGAGCAGGGTCTACTCTTTGTTGCAGTGCACGGGCTTCTCATTGTGGTGGCTTCTCTTGTTGCGGGGCACGGACTCTAGTCACATGGGCTTCAGTAGTTGCTGTGCGTGGGCTCAGTAGTTGTGGCTCACGGGCTCTAGAGTGCAGGCTCAGTAGTTGTGGCACATGGGCTTAGTTGCTCCGTGGCATGTGGGATCTTCCTGGACCAGGGCTCGAACCCGTGTCTTGTTCATTGGCAGGCGGATTCCCAACCACTGCACCACCAGGGTGTTCATTTTTGTATATGGTGTAAGATAAGGATCCTACTTCGTTCTTCACATGTGAATATCCACTTTTCCCACCAAAGTTATCAAATCAAGTTTGTTTGCCTGACACATAGCAAGCCAAAATGCTGGGATGCTCAAGTTTGCAGCAAAGAAAGGGTTTATTTACAAGGAAGCCAGGTGAGGAGTTTGGAGAACCAGTCTCAGATCTGCCGCCCCAAAGGAACTTTCTGCCCCATATCCAGTGCCAGGCTGTGATGTGGAGTTGGTAGACCCAGAGAATTCACTAGGCTGGGAATGGGGATCACAGCTTGTTGATCATGGGGGCTCAAGTGGCTGTGTTGCCTTCACAGATCAGGGCTACCTCTGTGGTGCTGTTTGAGTATTCACCAGAAATGGCTGCTGCTGCTTCATCCAGACTACTCCCCAGGAACCCTGGGTATCTTTGTGTCACTAGATCAAGTTTTTTGTCAGGACCTCACTTCCCTATATCCCATGTCAAACTGTGGTGTTGAGTGAACAGAGTCGGGGTGTTTGGCAGCTCAGATTGGGGAGCGTGCTGAGGCAGCAGTTGCCAGTGCAGAACTCTCTCCATCTGCCCTGTTGGCAAGCCAGCACCTACGCACTCCTCATGAGTGGAATCTAGGCTTCTCAGTCCTTCTGTCTGTCCCAGTGGTTCTTCCAGCAGCAAAGGGGGCTTGTCTATTCCACATAAGGCCCTGGGACTGTGGTTCACTCCCCAGGGTGAGAGTCTGCTCATGCAATCTTTCTTTTCCTTTTAGACTCTGCCCAGGGGCACAGATCCTGACCTTATGCTTTTTTCCCCCAGTTCTACCCAGTTACATGGGAAACATTTTTGCAGCCTTGGTTGTATAGGAGTTCTTCTGCCAGTTTCCAGTTAGATTTTTGTGTGAATTGCTCCACATGTAGAAGTATTTTTGATGTGTTTGTTGGGGGAGGTAAGCTTCACATCTTCTTACTCTGCCATATTGATCTCCCCTCCTAGGATATACATATATATAGTTATCCACGTTGGGGAAAACTAATCAGACATAGTAAACTAACACAGAGACATGCTGATGGGGAAACTTTTTTTTTTTGCGGTATGCGGGTCTCTCACCATTGTGGCTCCTCCCACTGCGGAGCACAGGCTCCGGACGTGCAGGCCCAGCGGCCATGGCCACGGCCCACGGGCCCAGCCGCTCCGCGGCACGTGGGATCCTCCCAGACCAGGGTACGAAACCGCGTCCCCTGCATCGGCAGGCGAACTCCCAACCACTGCGCCACCAGGCAAGCCCTGGGGAAACATTTTATATGCTATACATTTTATTAGGTATACTGAATTGTCACACAAACATTGTACATGTGCTTTTAGCAGTGGACTTAAAGCAAAAAGTGTTACATGTTATGAGTAGTTATACTCTGTGATAACCTCACTAGAGAATTTTCTCTTTCCCCTGAACACTGAAGCAAAAGTATAGCTAGAAGTAATACAATAAATTATACTTTTGATAAGGAGATAAACATTTGGAAAACAGTTCACATTGAATTAGTAGGATAAGTCTTACAGGCCTGGCCTGGATTCTTGAGTCACCTGTCTACTGTTGTCATTTACTTATCATCCTGATGTGGGTTTCATTTGAAGTCAGAAATCCTTTCTATATACCAGTACAATTTAAAAGGCTGTCTTAAATGAAAATATGAATTCAAGAGTCAATTTCCTTCAGTTTCACTGTGTAGGAGTTTATTAAGAATACCTGATAATGGTTCTTTCATCTAGGTTAGAGGGCTAGTTCTTTAAATGATGCCTTTTCCAGTATGCATAATCCCCTTGTTGTACGTCATGGGGCATCTGATCGTCATCCAAAGAGAGACTGTGATCAACTTCAGAAACAAGCTCAGGATATCCTTTTAATAATTCAGTTAAACTTACAATAATGTAACATAGCAACAAGAAGACATCTTGGATGTAGATGATAAATACAAAACCTCAGTATATACAAAACCTCAGTATCCACAAAGGTATATTATCGAAACATAATTTTTCGTCTCTAGATTATCCTAATTTTAACCAAATCTAGCAAATTAAGACAAAGTTTTGTGCAAAATAAGTCTGGTTAATTGATCCTAAAGGCTCCTTTGAATTGGCTGTGTGGAAATTTTCATAAAGAATTTCAATTTGAACTTTTAAAAATTGTCTCAAGTCCAGGAAAGTAACGCCAAGGATGTGTCATCAGATTGTGTTTGTTATATCTACAGATTTAGGCAAATTACTTTCTTGTAGGCATCCAAAATATCTTGAGGTCCCTGCACTTGTTAGAAAGTGCACTTCCTTACTCACTTGGAAAGGCTGCTGGGAACCCTGTCAGCAAAGGATCTTGTTGTCTTTCAAAGGGGCTTCGTGACTCCATAATGTCCACCTTAGCTCTTTGAAGTTGTCTGGTCACACTTGATTTTATGTATTTTCCATATATGACATTTCAGTCAAAGCCATGGTAACATAACGAATATTTTCAACTGAGTCCTCTTATAAGGAGAAGAGATTCTTACTAAACACAGGCAAATAACTATATTGCCATAAAAATAAGGACACTCACTAAAAGTTTCCAAATTCTGGAGGGGACAGGCAGAGAGAAAAGATAAATGCTTCAATTCTACTCACAAAAGTATAATTTACCAAGTTGCTATACATCATAATTAGCTTGATGGGAAATGCTTCTTTATATCTGGGGAAAAAATACTAAAAGCTAGTAATATATTAGACAAAAAACATAAAATTGTAACAATATTCATTCACTCACTGAGTGCTATGTAATTAATCCTGTGCTAACAGTTTATGAAACCATCAGGGTTTACACTAGAATTCTTCAATTTCTTATGGAGCTAAGTGGCATGATCTGAAAGCTATCAGAAACCCGTACTTGTCAAAAAGTTCTTTCTATGAATCTTCTTGAAAATGAAGCATTTTTTGAAATCTTTATTGGAGTATAATTGCTTTACAATGATGTGTTAGTTTCTGCATTATAACAAAGTGAATCAGCTATACATATACACATGTTCCCATATCTTTTCCCTCATGCGTCTCCCTCCCTCCCACCCTCCATATCCCACCCTCTAGGTGGTCACAAACCAGCGAGCTGACCTCCATGTGCGATGCGGCTGCTTCCCACTAGCTATCTATTTTATGTTTGGTAATGGATATATGTCCATGCACTCTATCACTTTGTCACAGCTTACCCTTCTCCCTCCCCATATCCTCAAGTCCATTCTCTAGTAGGTCTGTGTCCTTATTCCCGCCTTACCCCTAGGTGCTACATGACCTTTGTTTTCTTTTCTTAAATTCCATATATATGTGTTAGAATATGGTATTTGTTTTTCTCTTTCTGACTTACTTCACTCTGTATGACAGACTCAAAGTCCATCCACCTCACTACAAATAACTCAATTTCGTTTCTTTTTATGGCTGAGTAATATTCCATTATATATATATGTGCCACATCTTCTTTATCCATTCCTCTGTTGATGGACACTTACGTTGCTTCCATGTCCTGGCTATTGTAAATAGAGTTGCAATGAACATTTTGGTACATGACTCTTTTTGAATTATGGTTATCTCAGGGTATATGCCCAGTAGTGAGATTGCTGGGTTGTATGGTAGTTTTATTTTTAGTTTTTTAAGGAACCTCCATACTGTTGTCCATAGGGGCTGTATCAATTTAAATTCCCACTAACAGTGCAAGAGGGTTCCGTTTTCTCCACACCCTCTCTAGTATTTATTGTTTGTAGATTTTTTTGATGATGGCCATTCTGACCGGTGTGAGATGATATCTCATTGTACTTCTGATTTGCATTTCTCTAATGATTAGTGATGTTGAGCATCCTTTCATGTGTTTGTTGTCAATATGAATATCCTTTTGGAGAAATGTCTATTTAGGTCTTCTGCCTATTTTAGCAATTTTTTTTGTTGTTTGTTTTTTTTATACTGAGCTGCTTGTATATTTTGGAGATTAATGCTTTTTCAGTGTTTCACTTGCAAATATTTTCTCCCATTCTGAGGGCTGTCTTTTCATCTTGTTTATGGTTTCCTTTGTTGTGGAAAATCTTTTAAGTTTCAGTATGTCCCATTTGCTTATTTTTGTTTTAATTTCCATTTCTCTAGGAGGTAGGTCGAAAAGGATCATGCTGTGATATATGTCGCAGGGTGTTCTTTGTATGTTTTCCTCTAAGGGTTTTATAGTGTCTGGCTTTACATATGGGTATTTAATCCATTTTGAGTTTATTTTTGTGATGGTGTTAGGAATTATTCTAACATAATTCTTTTAAAAGTAGCTGTCCAGTTTTCCCAACACCACTTATTGAAGAGGCTGTCTTTTTGCCATTGTATATTCTTGCATCCTTTCTCAAAGAAAAGGTGACCATATGTGTGTGGGTTTATCTCTGGGCTTTCTATGCTGTTCCCTTGATCTGTATTTCTGTTTTTGTTGTAGTACCATGTTGTCCTGATTACTGTAGTATAGCCTGAAGTCAGGGAGCCTCATTCCTCCAGCTCCATTTTTCTTTCTCAAGATTGCTTTGGCTATGCAGGGTCTTTTGTGTTTCCATACAAATTGTGAAAACTTTCTTGTAGTTCTGTGAAAAATGCCAGTGGTAGTTTGATAGGGATTGCATTGAATCTGTAGATTCCTTTGGGTAGTATAGTAATTTTCACAATGTTGACTCTCCCAATCCAAGATCATGGTATATCTCTCTATCTATTTGTATCATCTTTAATTTCTTTCACCAGTGTCTTATAATTTTCTTTATACAAGTCTTTAGTCTCCTTAGGTATGTTTATTCCTAGATATTTTATTCATTTTGGTTTAATGGTAAATGGGAGAGTTTTCTTAATATCACTTTCAGATTTTTCATCATTAGAGTATAGGAATGTAAGAGATTTCTGAGCATTAATTTTATATCCTGCCACTTTACCAAATTCATTGATTAGCTCTAGTAGCTTTCTGGTAACATCTTTAGGATTCTCTATGCATAATATCATGTCACCTGCACATAGTGACAACTTTACTTCTTTTTTTCCAATATAGAGTTCTTTTATTTTTTTTTCTCCTCTGATGCTCTGGCTAAAACTTCCAAAACTATGTTGAATAATAGTGGTAAGAGCAAACAAAAAATCTCACAATTTGTATGGAAACACAAAAGACCCCGAATAGCCAAAGCAATTTTGAGAACGAAAAATGGAGCTGGAGGAATCAGGCTTCCTGACTTCAGACTATACTACAAAGCTACAGTAATCAAGACAGTATGGTACTGGCACAAAAACAGAAATATAGATCAATGGAACAGGATAGAAAGCCCAGAGATAAACCCACGCACATATGGTCACCTTATCTTTGACAAAGGAGGCAGAAATGTACAGTGGAGAAAGGACAGCCTATTCAATAAGTGGTGCTGGGAAAACTGGACAGCTACATGTAAAAGTATGAGATTAGATCACTCCCTAACACCATACACAAAAATAAGCTCAAAATGGATTAAAGACCTAAATGTAAGGCCAGAAACTATCAAACTCTTAGAGGAAAACATAGGCAGAACACTCTATGACATAAATCACAGCAAGATCCTTTTTGACCCACCTCCTAGAGAAATGGAAATAAAAACAAAAGTAAACAAATGGGACCTAATGAAACTTAAAAGCTTTTGCGCAGCAAAGGAAACCATAAAGAAGACCAAAAGACAACCCTCAGAATGGGAGAAAATATTTCCAAATGAAGCAACTGACAAAGGATTAATCTCCAAAATTTATAAGCAGCTCATGCAGCTTAATAACA
Organism: Globicephala melas; assembly: GCF_963455315.2. Lineage (NCBI taxonomy): Eukaryota > Metazoa > Chordata > Mammalia > Artiodactyla > Delphinidae > Globicephala > Globicephala melas. Next base: position 78,207,678 of record NC_083335.1, read on the forward strand.
AAAGAACAAACAACCCAATCCAAAAATGGGCAGAAGACCTAAATAGACATTTCTCCAAAGAAGATATACAGAGTGCCAACAAACACATGAAAGAATGCTCAACATCACTAATCATTAGAGAAATGCAAATCAAAACTACAATGAGATATCATCTCACACCAGTCAGAATGGCCATCATCAAAAAATCTAGAAACAATAAATGCTGGAGAGGGTGTGGAGAAAAGGGAACCCTCTTACACTGTTGGTGCGAATGTAAATTGATACAGCCACTGTGGAGAACAGTATGGAGGTTCCTTAAAAAGCTACAAATAGAACTACCATATGACCCAGCAATCCCACTACTGGGCATATACCCTGAGAAAACCATAATTCAAAAAGAGTCATGTACCAAAATGTTCATTGCAGCTCTATTTACAATAGCCCAGAGATGGAAACAACCTAAGTGTCCATCATCGGATGAATGGATAAAGAAGATGTGGCACATATATACAATGGAGTATTACTCAGCCATAAAAAGAGATGAAATTGAGCTATTTGTAATGAGGTGGATAGACCTAGAGTCTGTCATACAGAGTGAAGTAAGTCAGAAAGAGAGAGACAAATACCGTATGCTAACACATATATATGGAATTTAAGAAAAAAAAATGTCATGAAAAACCTAGGGGTGAAACAGGAATAAAGACACAGACTTACTAGAGAATGGACTTGAGGCTATGGGGAGGGGGAAGGGTAAACGGTGACAAAGCAATAAAGAGGCATGGACATGTATACACTACCAAACGTAAGGTAGATAGCTAGTGGGAAGCAGCCGCATAGCACAGGGAGATCAGCTCGGTGCTGTGTGACCGCCTGGAGGGGTGGGATAGGGAGGGTGGGAGGGAGGGTGACGCAAGCGGGAAGAGATATGGGAACATATGTATATATATAACTGATTCATTTTGTTGTGAAGCTGAAACTAACATACCATTGTAAAGCAATTATGCTCCAATAAAGATGTTTAAAAAAAAAATAGTGGTAAGAGCAGATAACTTTGTCTTGTTCTTGATCTTAGAGGAAATGGCTTCAGTTTTTCACCATTGAGGATGATGTTGACTGTGGGGTTGTCATATATGGTCTTTATTATGTTGAGAAAATTTCCCTGTATGCCTACTTTCTGCAGGGTTTTTATCATAAATTGGTGTTGAATTTTGTAGAAAGCTTTCTCTGCATCGATTGAGATCATCATACGGTATTTATCCTTCAATTTGTTAGCATAGTGTATCACGTTGATTGATTTGCGTATATTGAAAAATCCTTGCATTCCTGGAATAAACACCACTTGATCATGGTTTATGATCCTTGTAATGTTATGTTGGATTTTGTTTGCTACTATTTTGTTGAAGATTTTTGCATCTATGTTCATCAGTGATATTGGTCTGTAGTTTTCTTTCTTTGTGACATCCTTGTCTGGTTTTGGTATTAGGGTGATGGTGGCCTCATAGAATGAGTTTGGGAGTGTTCCTCCCTCTGCTATATTTTGGAAGAGTTTGAGAAGGATAGGTATTAGCTCTTCTCTAAATGTTTGATAGAATTCTCCTGTGAAGGCATCTGGTCCTGGGCTTTTGTTTGTTGCAACATTTTAAATCACAGTTTCTATTTCAGTGCTAGTGATTTTTCTGTTCATATTTTCTATTTCTTCCTGTTTCAGTCTCAGAAGGTTGAGCATTTCTAAGAATTTGTCCATTTCTTCCAGTTTGTCCATTTTATTGGCATAGAGTTGCTTGTAGTCTTCTCCCATGATCTTTTGTATTTCTGCAGTGTCAGTTGTTACTTCTCCTTTTTCATTTCTAATTCTATAGATTTGAGTCTTCTCCCTTTTTTTCTTGATAAGTCTGGCTAATGGTTTATCAATTTTGTGTATCTTCTCAAAGAACCAGTTTTAGTTTGACTGATTTTTGCTATCATTTCCTTCATTTCTTTTTCATTTATTTCGGATCTGATCTTTATGTTTCTTTCCTTCTGCTAACTTTGGGGATATTTTGTTCCTCTTTCTCTAATTGCTTTAAGTGTATGGTTAGGTTGTTTATTTTAGATGTTTCTTGTTTCTTAAGGTAGGCTTGTATAGGTACAAACTTCCCTCTTAGAACTACTTTTGCTGCATCCCATAGGTTTTGGGTTGTTTTCTGTTCATTGTCATTTGTTTCTATGTTTTTTTTGATTTCCTCTTTGATTTTTTCAGTGATCTCTTGATTATTATGTAGTGTGTTTTTCTTATTCTTTTTAAAATATTTTTTGTATAGCTATTTATAATTTTATTTACATAGGAATCTGGTCATCATAACAATTGATGTAAAAATATGCAATACTTTCAATCAAATTGTCTTTAACCTCACTACCTACACATAACAACTTTTTATTTTTATTTTTGTAAATTTTTTTTACATCTTTATTGGAGTATAATTGCTTTACAATGGTGTATTAGTTTCTGCTTTATAACAAAGTGAATCAGTTATACATATACATATGTTCCCATTTCTTTTCCCTCTTTTGTCTCCCTCCCTACCACTCTCCTGATCCCACCCCTCTAGGTGGTCAAAAACCACTGAGCTGATATCCCTGTGCTATGCGGCTGCTTCCCACCAGGTAACTATTTTACATTTGGTAGTGTATATATGTCCATGAAAATGTCTCACTTTATCACAGCTTACCCCTTCCCATATTCTCAAGTCCATTGATTAGTAGGTCTGTGTGTTGTTTAGCCTCCATTTGCTTGTATTTCTTACAGATTTTTTCCTGTAACTGATATCTATTCTTACAGCGCTGTGGTTGGAAAAGGTGCTTGATACGATATCAATTTTCGTAAGTTTACCAAGGCTTGATTTGTCACCCAAGATATGATCTATCCTGGAGAATGTTCCATGAGCACTTTAGAAGAATGTGTATTCTGTTTTGTTTTGTTTTTTTTTTTTTTTGGTTAGAATGTCCTATAATATCAATTAAGTCCATCTTGCTTAACGTATCATTTAAAGCTTGTGTTTCCTTATTTTTTTTTCATTTTGGATGATCTGTCCATTAGTGAAAGTGGTGTGTTAAAGTCCCATACTATGATTTTTATACTCTCGATTTCCCCTTTTATGGATGTTAGTATTTGCCTTATGTATTGACGTGCTCCTATATTGGGTGCATAAATATTTACAATTGTTATATCTTCTTCTTGGATCGATCCTTTGATCATTATGTAGTGTCCTTCTTTGTCTCTTGTAATAGTCTTTATTTTAAAGTCTATTTTGTCTGATATGAGAATTGCTACTCCAGCTTTCTTTTGATTCAAGTTTGCATGGAATATCTTTTTCCATCCCCTCACTTTCAGTCTGTATGTGTCCCTAGGTCTGAAGTGTGTCTCTCATAGACAGCACATATACTGGTCTTGTTTTTGTATCCATTCAGCAAGTCTGTGTCCTTTGCTTGGAGCATTTTATCCACTTACATTTAAGGTAATTATCGATATGTATGTTTCTATTCCCATTTTCTTAATTGTTTTCAGTTTATTATTATAGGTCTTTTCCTTCTCTTGTGTTTCCTGCCTGGAAAAGGTACTTTAGCATTTGTTGTAAAGCTGGTTTGGTGGTGCTGAATTTTCTTAGCTTTTGATTGTCTGTAAGCTTTTAATTTCACCATCAAATCTGAATGAGATTCTTGCTGGTTAGAGTGATCTTGTTTGTAGGTTTTTCTCCTTCATCATTTTAAATATGTCCTGCCAGTCCCCTCTGGCTTGCAGAGTGTCTGCTGAAAGATCAGCTGTTAACCTTATGGAGATTCCCTTATGTGTTACTTCTTGCTATTCCCTAGCTGATATTAATATGTTTTCTTTGTATTTAATTTTTGATAGTTTGATTAATATGTGTCTTGGCGTGTTTTTCTTTGGATTTAACCTGTATGGGACTCTCTGTGCTTCCTGGACTTGATTAATTATTTCCTTTCCCATATTAGGGAAGTTTTCAACTATAATCTCTTCAAATATTTTCTCAGTCACTTTCTTTTTCTCTTCTTCTTCTGGGACCCCTATAATTCGAATGGTGGTGCATTTAATATTGTCCCAGAGGTCTCTGAAACTGTCCTCAGTTCTTTTCATTCTTTTTTCTTTATTCTGCTCTGCAGTACTTATTTCCACTATTTTATCTTCCAGGTCACTTATCCGTTCTTCTGCCTCAGTTATTCTGCTATTGATCCCTTCTAGAGAATTCTTAATTTCATTTTTTTGTGTTGTTCATTATTGCTTTTTTGCTCTTTATTTCTTCTAGGTCTTAATTAAAAGTTTCTTGTATTTTCTCCGTTCTATTTCCAAGATTTTGGATATCTTTGCTATCATTATTCTGAATTCTTTTTCAGGTAGACTGCCTATTTCCTCTTCATTTGTTAAGTCTGGTTGGTTTTTCCTTGCTCCTTCATCTGCTGTGTTTTTCCGTCTTCTCATTTTGCTTAAATTAATGTGTTTGTGGTCTCCTTTTCGCACGTTGCAGTTTCGTAGTGCCCGTTGTTTTTGGTGTCTGTCCCCAGTGGCTAAAGTTGGTTGGTTAAATGGGTTGTGTAGGCTTCCTGGTGGCAGGGACACTTGCCTGTGTTCTGTTGGATAAGGCTGGCTCTTGTTTTCTGGAGGGCAGGTCCACGTCTGTTGGTGTGTTTTGGGGTGTCTGTGGCCTTATTATGGTTTTAGGCAGCCTCTTTGCTAATGGGTGGCGTTTTGTTCCTATCTTGCTAGTTGTTTGGCATAGCGTGTCCAGCACTGTAGCTTGCTGGTCATTGAGTGAAGCTGGGTCTTGTCATTGAGATGGAGATCTCTGGGAGATTTTCACCATTTGATATTACGTGGAGCTGGGAGGTCTTTTGTGGACTAGTGTCCTGAACTTCGTTCTCCCACCTCAGTGGCACAGCCCTGATGACTGTCCTGAGTGCCAAGAGCCTGTCCTCCACATGGCTCAGAATAAAAGGGAGAAAAGAAAGAGAGAAGAAGATAAAATAATATAAAGTAAAATAAAATAAAGTCATTAACATAAAAATGAACAAACAATTATTAAGAAAAAAAAAACTTTTAAGTAGTTAAAAAAAAATGGACAGACAGAACCCTAAGGCAAATGGTTAAAGCAAAGCTACACAGACAAAATCACACACAGAAGCATACACATACACACTCAGAAAAAGAGAAAAAGGATAAAATATATATAGATCGCTGTTCCCAAAGTCCACCTCGTCAGTTTGTTATGAGTCATTGTCTATTCAGGTATTCCACAGATGCAGGATACATCAAGTTGACTGTGGAGATTTAATCCACTGCTCTTGGGGGTGCTGGGAGAAATTTCCCTTTCTCTTCTTTTTTCGCACAGCTCCTGGATTCAGCTTTGTATTTGACCCCGCCTCTGCGTGTAGGTCATCTGAGGCCATCTGTTCTTCGCTAATACAGGACGGGGTTAAAGCTGATTCGGGGACTCTGGCTCACTCAGCCTGGGGGGAGGAGGGGTACGGATGTGGGGGGAGCCTGTGGCGGCAGAGCCCGACATGACGTTGCACCAGTCTGAGGCTCACCGTGCGCTCTCCTGGGTAAATTGTCCCTGCTTCACGGGACCTGGCAGTGGCAGGCTGCAAAGATTCCCGGGAGGGCAGAGGTGGACAGTGACCTGTGCTTGCACACAGGATTTTGGGTACCTGCTGCAGCAGCCTTAACCTCTCATGCCCATCTCTGGGGCCCGTGCTGATAGACGCACCTCGTGCCTGTCTCTGGAGGGCCTTTAAGTGGTGCTCTTAATCCCCTCTCCTCATGCATGATGAAACAAAGAGGCAAGAAAATGTCTCTTGTCTCTTCAGCAGCTCCAGTCCTTTCCCCGGACTCCCTCCTAGTTAGCTGTGGTGAACTAGCCCCCTTCAGGCTGTGTTCACACAGCTAACCCCAGTGCTCTCCCTGGGATCCGAACTCCGAAGACAATGCCTCAGCTCCCAGTCCCCACGCGTCCCAGCAGGTGAGCAGAAAAGACTCTCGGGCTAGTGAGTGCTGGTCAGCACCAATGCTCTGTGCGGGAATCTCTCCATTTGCATCTGCACCCCTGATGCTGCACTCTCCTCCATGGCTCTGAAGCTCCCTCTGCCACCAAACACAGTCACCCCCTGCAAAGGGGCTTCCTAGTGTGTGGAACATTTCCTCATTCATAGCTCCCTCCTACTGGTGCAGGTCCCATCACTATTCTTTGTCTTTAGTTCTTTTTTCATTTGCCCTACCCAGGTATGTGTGGAGCTTCTTGACTTTTGGGAGGTCTGAGGTCTTCTGCCAGTTTTCAGTAGATGATCTGTAGGAGCTGCTCCACATGTAGATGTATTTCTTATGTATCTGTGGGGAAGAAGGTGATCTCTGCATCTTACTCTTCCGCCATCTTGAAGCTCCTCCCCTCTCCCTTTTATTCTGAGCCATGTGGATGACAGGCTCTTGGTGCTTCAGCCAGGCATCAGGGCTTTACCTCTGAGGTGGGACAGCCAAGTTCAGGACAATGGTCCACAAAAGGCCTCCCAGCTCCATGTAAGAAAAAATGGCGAAAATCTCACAGAGATGTCCATCTCAGCACCAAGACGCAGATCCACTCAACGAACAGCATCCTACAGTAATGGACACCCTATGTCTAAAAAAAGCAAGAGATCCACACAACCTCAGCCATTAACGGAGAGGCTGCTGATAATCATTATAAGGTCACAGACATTCCAAAACACACCATCAGATTTGGATCTGCCTGCAAGAAAGACAGGAACCAGCCTCATCCACCAGAACACAGGCAAAGGTCCCCTCCACCAGGGAGCCTACACAGCCCACTGAACCATACTTAGCAACTGGGGACATATACCAAAAACAATGGGAACTACACACCTGCAGCGTGTGAGAAGGAGATCCCAAACACAGTAAGTCAAGCAAAATGAGAAGAGAGAGAAACACACAGCAGATGAAGGAGCAAGGAAAAACCCACCAGACCTAACAAATGAAGAGGAAATAGGCAGTGTACCTGAAAAAGAATTCAGAATAATGATAGGAAAGATGATCCAAAATCTTGGATATAGAATGCAGAAAATACAAGAAACGTTTAATAAGGAACTAGAAGAACTATAGTGCAAGCAAACAATGATGAACAACACAATAAATGAAATTTAAAAGTCTCTAAAAGGATCAACAGCAGAATAACTAGGCAGAAGGATGGATAAGTGACCTGGAATATAAAATAATGGAAATAACTACTGCAGAGCAGAATAAAGAAAAAGGAATGAAAACAATTGAGGACAGTCTCAGATACCTCTGGGACAATATTAAACACACCAACATTCAAATTATAGGGGTCCCAGAAGAAGAAGAGAAAAAGAAATGGACTCAGAAAATATTTGAAGAGATTATAGTTGAAAATTGCTCTAATATGGGAAAAGAAATAGTTAATCAAGTCCAGGAAGCACAGAGGGTCCAATATAGGATAAATCCAAGGTGAAACATGCCAAGACACATATTAATCAAACAGTCAAAAATAAAATACAAAGAAAACATATTAAAAGCAGCAAGGGAAAAACAAAAATAACACACAAGGGAATCCCCATAAGGTAAACAGCTGATCGTTCAGCAGAAACTCTGCAAGCCAGAAGGGACTGGCAGGACATATTTGAAGTGATGAAGGAGAAAAACCTACAACCAAGTTACTCTACCCAGCAAGGATCTCATTCAGAATTGATGGAGAAGTTAAAACCTTTACAGACAAGCAAAGGCTGGGAGTTCCGCATCACCAAACCAGCTTTACAACAAATGCTAAAGGAACTTCTCTAGGCAAGAGAAGGAAAAATCCTACAAGAACGAAACCAAAACAATTAAGAAAATGGGAATAGGAACATACATATCGATAATTACCTTAAATGTAAATGGACTAAATGCTCCCACCAAAAGACACAGAGTGGCTGAATGGATACAAAAACAAGACCCATATATATGCTGTCTACAAGAGACCCACTTCAGACCTAGAGACACATACAGACTGAAAGTAAGGGGATGGAAAAAGATATTCCATGCAAATGGAAACCAAAAGAAAGCTGGAGTAGCAATTATTATATCAGAGAAAATAGACTTTAAAAGAAAGACTATTAGAAGAGACAATGAAGGACACTACATAATGATCAAGGGATCGATCCAAGAAGAAGATATAACAATTGTAAATATTTATGCACCCAACATAGGAGCACCTCAATACATAAGGCAAATACTAATGTCCACAAAAGGGGAAATCGACAGTAACACATTTGTATTTGGGGACTTTAACTCCCCACTTTCACCAGTGGACAGATCATCCAAAATGAAAATAAATAAGGAAACACAAACTTTAAATGATACATTAAACAAGATGGACTTAATTGATATTTATGGGTAATTCCATCCAAAAACAGCAGAATACACATTTTGCTCAAGTGCTGATGGAACATTTTCCAGGTTACATCCTATATTGGGTCACAAATCTAGCCTTGGTTAATTTAAGAAAATTGAAGTTGAATCAAGTGCCTTTTCCAACCACAATGCTATGAGACTAGATATCAATTACAAGAAAAGATCTGTAAAAAACACAAACATATGGAGGCTAAACAATACATTACTTAATAACGATGTGATCACTGAAGCAATCCAAGAGAAAATAAAAAAAAAAACCTAGAAACAAATGACAATGGAGACATGACAACCCCAAACCTATGGGATGCAGCCAAAGCAGTTCTAAGAAGGAAGTTTATAGCAATACAATCCTACCTTAAAAAACAGGAAATATCTCGAATAAACAACCTACACGTGCACCTAAATAAATTAGAGAAAGAAGAACAAAAAAACCGCAAGTTACTACAAGGAAAGAAATCATAAAGATCAGATCAGAAATAAATGAAAAATAATGAGGAAATGATAGCAAAATTCAATAAAATTAAAAGCTAGTTCTTTGAGAACATAAACAAAATTAATACATCATTAGCCAGACTCATCAAGAAAAAAAGGGAGAAGACTCAAATCAATAGAATTAGAAATGAAAAAGGAGAAGTAACAAGTGACACTGCACAAATACAAAAGATCATGGGAGATTACTACAAGCAAATCTATGCCAATAAAATGGACAACCTGGAAGAAATGGACAAATTCTTAGAAATGCACAACCTGCCAAGACTGAATCAGGAAGAAATAGAAAATATGAACAGACCAATCACAAGCACTGAAATTCAAATTGTGATTAAAATATTAAAACAAACAAAAGCCCAGGACCAGATGGCTTCACAGGCGAATTCTATCAAACATTTAGAGAAGAGCTAACACCTATCCTCCTCAAACTCTTCCAAAATATAGCAGAGGGAGGAACACTCACAAACTCATTCTACAAGGCCACCATCACCCTGATACCAAAACCAGACAAGGATGTCACAAAGAAAGAAAACTACAGACCAATATCACTGATGAACATAGATGCAAAAATCCTCAACAATATACCACCAAACAGAATCCAACAGCACATTAAAAGGATCATACACCATGACCAAATGGGGTTTATTCCAGGAATGCAAGGATTCTTCAATATACCCAAATCAATCAAAGTGATACACTATGCTAACAAATTGAAGGATAAATACCATATGATCATCTCAATCGATGCAGAGAAAGTTTTGACAAAATTCAACACCCATTTATGATAAAAACCGTCCAGAAAGTAGGCATAGAGGGAACGTTCCTCAACAGAATAAGGGCCATATATGACAAACCCACAGCCATCATCATCCTCCATGGTAAAAAATGGAAACCATTCCCACTAAGATCAGGAACAAGACAAGGTTGCCCACTCTCACCACTCTTATTCAATATAGTTTTGGAATTTTTAGACACAGTAATCAGAAAAGAAAAGGAAATAAAAGGAATTCAAATCGGAAAAGAAGAAGTAAAGCTGTTACTGTTTGCAGATTACATAATAGTATACATACCGAATCCTAAAGATGCTACCAGAAAACTACTAGAGCTTGGTAAAGTAGCAGAATACAAAATTAATGCACAGAAATCTCTTGCATTCCTATACACTAATGATGAAAACTCTGAAAGTGAAATTAAGAAAACACACCCATTGGGGGAGAAGGGGAAGATGGCGGAAGAATAAGACGCGGAGATCAATTTCCTACCCACTGATACACCAGAAAAACATCTACACGTCGAACAACTCCTACAGAACACCTACTGAACGCTGGCAGAAGACCTCAGACCTCCCAAAAAGCAAGAAACTCCCCCACGTACCTGGGTAGGGCAAAAGAAAAAAGAATAAACAGAGACAAAAGAAAAGAGAAGGGACCTGCACCAGCGGGAGGGTGCTGTGAAGGAGGAAATGTTTCCACACACTAGGAAGCCCCTTCATGGGCGGAGACTGCGGGTGGTGGAGGGGGTAAGCTTCGGAGCCGTGGATGAGAGTGCAGTGACAGGGTTGTGGAGAGCAAAGCGGAGAGGTTCGCCCACAGCGGATCGGTGCCGACCAGCACTCACCAGCCCGAGAGGCTTGTCTGCTCACCCGCCTGGGTGGGCGGGGCTGTGAGCTGAGGCTCGGGCTTCAGTAAGAGCGCAGGGAGAGGACTGGGGTTGGCGGCCTGAACAAAGCCTGAAGGGGGTTAGTGCACTACGGCTAGCCAGGAGTGAGTGCTGGGGAAAGTCTGGACCTGCTGAAGAGGCAAGAGACTTTTTCTTCCTTCTTTGTATCCTCGTGAGAGAGGACAGGGGATTAAGAGCATTGCTTAAAGGAGCTCCAGAGATGGACGTGAGCCGAGGCTATCAGCACGGACCCGAGAGACGTGCATGAGACGCTAAGGCTGCTGCTGCCGCCACCAAGAAGCCTGTGTGCTCGCACAGGTCACTATCCACACCCCGCTTCTGGGGAGCCTGTTCAGCCCGCCACTGCCAGGGTCCCGGGATCCAGGGCCAACTTCCCCGGGAGAATGCACAGCGCGCCTCAGGTTGGTGAAACGTCACGCTGGCCTCTGCCGCCGCAGGCTTGCCCCGCACTCCTTGCCCCTCCTTCCCCGCGGCCTGAGTGAGCCAGAGTCCCCGAAGCAGCTGCTCCTTGAACCCCGTCCTGTCTGAGCACACAGACATCCACCGGCGACCTACATGCAGAGGCGGGGCCAAATCCAAAGCTGAGCCCCTGGGAAATGTGAGAAAAAAGAAGAGAAAGGGAAATCTCTCCCAGCAGCCTCAGAAGCAGCAGATTAAAGCTCCACAATTAACTTGATGTACCCTGCATCTGTGGAATACATGAATAGACAACGAATTATCCCAAATTGAGGAGGTGGACTTTGAGAGCCAGATTTATGATTTTTTCCTCTTTCTGTGAGTGTGTATGTGTATCCTTCTGTGTGAGATTTTTTCTGTATAACTTTGCTGCCGCCATTAGTCCTAGGGTTCTATCCATCCGTTTTTTTAAAATTTTTCTTTCTTAATAATTATTTTTATTTTAATAAATTTATTATATTTTATCTTACTTTATTTTATTTTACTTTATCTTCTTTCTTTCTTTTTTTCTTCCTTCCCTCCTTCCTTCTTTCCTTCCTCCCTCCATCCCTACCTCCCTCCTTTCTTTCTTCTTTCTTTCCTTCTTTCTACTTCTACTAATTCTTTCTTTCTACTTTTTCTCCCTTTTATTCTGAGCCACGTGGATGAAATGCTCTTGGTCCTGCAGCTGGTAGTCAGTGCTGTGCCCCTGAGGTGGGAGAGCCATATTCAGGACACTGGTCCACAAAAGACCTCTCAGGTACACATAATATCAAACGGTGAAAAACTCCCAGAGATCTCCATCTCAACACCAGCACCCAGGTCCACTCAATGACCAGCAAGATACAGTGCTAGACACCCTATGCCAAACAACTAGCAAGACAGGAACACAACACCACCGATTATCAGAGAGGCTACCTAAAGTCATAATAAGTCCACAGACACCCCAAAACATACCACCAGACGTGGAGCTGCCCACCAGAAAGAAAAGATCCAGCCTCATCCACCAGAACACAGGCACTAGTCTCTCCACCAGGAAGCCTACACAAACCACTGAACCAACCTTAGTCGCTGGGGAGAGACACCAAAAACAACAGGAAATACAAACATGCAGCCTGAAAAAAGGAGACCTGAAGCACAGTAAGATAAGCAAAATGAGAAGACAGAAAAACACACAGCAGATGAAGAAGCAAGATAAAAACCGAAAAGATCTAACAAATGAAGAGGAAATAGGCAGTCTGCTTGAAAAAGAATTCAGAATAATGATAGTAAAGGTGATCTAATATCTTGGAAATAGAATAGACAATATGCAAGAAACATATAAAAAGGACCTAGAAGAACTAAAGATGAAACAAACAACGATGAACAACACAATAAATGAAATTAAAAATACTCTAGATGGGATCAATAACAGAATAACTGAGGCAGAAGAATGGATAAGTGACCTGGAAGATAAAATAGTGGAAATTACTACTGCAGAGCAGAATAAAGAAAAAAGAATGAAAAAAACTGAGGACAGTCTCAGACACCTCTGGGACAACATTAAATGCACCAACATTCGAATTATAGCGGTTCCAGAAGAAAAAGAGTAAAAGAAAGGGACTGAGAAAATATTTGAAGAGATTATAGTTGAAAACTTCCCTAATATGGGAAAGGAAATAGTTAATCAAGTCCAGGAAGCACAGAGAGTCCCATACAGGATAAATCCAAGGAGAAATATGCCAACACACATATTAATCAAACCGTCAAAAATTAAATACAGGGCTTCCCTGGTGGTGCAGTGGTTGAGAGTCCGCCTGCCGATGCAGGGGACATGGGTTCGTACCCTGGTCTGGGAAGATCCCACATGGTGCAGAGCAGCTGGGCCTGTGAGCCATGGCCGCTGAGCCTGTGCATCCGGAGCCTGTGCTCCGCAATGGGAGAGGCCACAACAGTGAGAGGCCCGCGTACCATGAAAAAAAAATAAATACAAAGAAAGCAGCAAGGGAAAAACAACAAATAACACACAAGGGAATCCCCATAAGGTTAACAGCTGATCTCTCAGCAGAAACCCTGCAAGTCAGAAGGGAATGGCAGGACATACTGAAAGTGATGAAGGAGAAGAACCTGCAACCAAGACTACTCTACCCAGCAAGGATCTCATTCAGATTTGATGGAGAAATTAAAACCTTTACAGACAAGCAAAAGCTGAGAGAGTTCAGCACCACCAAACCAGCTCTACAACAACTGCTAAAGGAACTTCTCTAGACAAGAAACACAAGAGAAGGAAAAGGCCTATAATATAGAACCCAAAACAATTAAGAAAATGGGAATAGGAACATACATATCGATAATTGCCTTAAATGTAAATGGACTAAATGTTCCCACCAAAAGACACAGATCGGCTGAATGGATACAAAAACAAGATTCTTATATATGCTGTCTACAAGAGACGCACTTCAGATCTAGAGACACATACAGACTGAAAGTAAGGGGATGGAAAAAGATATTCCATGCAAACGGAAACCAAAAGAAAGCTGGAGTAGCAATTCTCATATCAGACAAAATAGACTTTAAAATAAAGACTATTAGAAGAGACAATGAAGGACACTACATAATGATCAAGGGATCGATCCAAGAAGAAAATATAACAATTGTAAATATTTATGAACCCAACATAGGAGCACCTCAATACATAAAGCAAATATTAACAGCCATAAAAGGGGAAATCGACAGTAACACAATCAGAGTAGGGGACTTTAACACCCTACTTTCACTCATAGACAGATGATCCAAAATGAAAATAAATAAGGAAACACAAGCTTTAAATGATACATTAAACAAGATGGACTTAATTGATATTTATAGGACACTCTATCCAAAAACAACACAATACACATTTTTCTCAAGTGCTCATGGAACATTCTCCAGGATAGATCATATCTTGGGTCACAAATCAAGCCTTGGAAAATTTAAGAAAATTGAAATTGTATCAAGTACCTTTTCCGATCACAATGCCATGAGACTAGATATCAATTACAGGAAAAGATCTGTAAAAACTACAAACACATGGAGGCTAAACAATACACTACTTAATAATGAAGTGATCACTGAAGAAATCAAAGAGGAAATCAAAAAATACCTAGAAACAAATGACAATGGAGACACAACGACCCAAAACCTACGGGATGCAGCAAAAGCAGTTCTAAGGGGGAAGTTTATAGCAATACAAGCCCACCTTAAGCAGCAGGAAACATCTCGAATAAACAACCTAACCTTGCACCTCAAGCAATTAGAGAAAGAAGAACAAAAAAAACCCCAAAGCTAGCAGAAGGAAAGAAATCATAAAAATCAGATTGGAAATAAATGAAAAAGAAATGAAGGAAACAATAACAAAGATCAATAAAACTAAAAGCTGGCTCTTTGAGAAGATAAACAAAATAGATAAACCACTAGCCAGACTCATCAAGAAAAAAAGGGAGAAAACTCAAATCAATAGAATTAGAAATGAAAAAGGAGACGTAACAACTGACACTGCAGAAATAAAGAAGATCATGAGAGATTACTACAAGAAACTCTATGTCAATAAAATGGACAATCTGGAAGAAATGGAAAAATTCATAGAAATGCACAACCTGCCAAGACTGAATCAGGAAGAAATAGAAAATATGAACAGACCAATCACAAGCACTGAAATTGAAATTGTGATTAAAAATCCCCAACAAACAGAAGACCAGGACCAGATGGTTTCACAGGCGAATTCTATCAAACATTTAGAGAAGAGCTCACACCTATCTTTCTCAAACTCTTCCAAAATATAGCAGAGGGAGGAACACTCCCAAATTCCTTCTACGAGGCCACCATCACCTTGATACCAAAACCAGACAATGATGTCACAAAGAAAGAAAACTATAGGCCAATATCACTGATGAATATAGATGTAAAAATCCTCAACAAAATACTAGCAAACAGAGTCCGACAGCACATTAAAAGGATCATACACTGTGATCAAGTGGAGTGTATTCCAGAAATGTAAGGATTCCTCAATAAAAGCAAATCTATCAATGTGATAAACCATATTAACAAACTGAAGGAGAAAACATATGATCATCTCAACAGATGCAGAGAAAGCTTTTGACAAAATTCAACACTGATTTATGATAAAAACCCTGCAGAAAGTAGGCATAGAGGGAACTTTCCTCAGTATAATAAAGGCCATATATGACAAGCCCACAGCCAACATCATCCTCAAAGGTGAAAAACTAAAAGTATTTCCACTAAGATCAGGAACAGGACAAGGTTGCCCACTCTCACCACTGTTATTCAACATAGTTTTGGAAGTTTTAGCCACAGAAATCAGAGAAGAAAAGGAAATAAAAGGAATCCAAATCGGAAAAGAAGAAGTAAAGCTGTCAGTGTTTGCACATGACATGATACTATACATAGATAATCCTAAAGATGCTACCGGAAAACTACTAGAGCTAATCAATGAATTTGGTCAACTAGCAGGATACAAAATTAATTCACAGAAATCTCTGACATTCCTATATACTAATGATAAAAAATCTGAAATTGAAATCAAGAAAACACTCCCATTTACCATTGCAACAAAAAGAATAAAATATCTAGGAATAAACCTACCTAAGGAGACAAAAGACCTGTATGCAGAAAATTATAAGACACTGATGAAAGAAATTAAAGATGATACAAATAGATGGAGAGATATAACATGTTCTTCGATTGGAAGAATCAACATTGTGAAAATGACTCTACTACCCAAAGCAATCAATAGATTCAATGCAATCCCTATCAAACTATCACTGGCATTTTTCACAGAACTACAAGAAAATTTTCACAATTTGTACGGAAACACAAAAGAGCCCGAATAGCCAAAGCAATCTTGAGAACGAAAAACGGAGCTGGAGGAATCAGGCTCCCTGACTTCAGACTATACTACAAAGCTACAGTAATCAAGACAGTATGGTACTGGCACAAAAACAGAAATATAGATCAATGGAACAGGATAGAAAACGCAGAGGTAAACCCACGCACATATGGACACCTTATCTTTGACAAAGGTGGCAGGAATGTAGAGTGGAGAAAGGACAGCCTCTTCAATAAGTGGTGCTGGGAAAACTGGACAGATACATGTAAAAGTATGAGATTAGATCACTCCCTAACACCATACAAAAAATAAGTTCAAAATGGATTAAAGACCTAAATGTAAGGCCAGAAACTATCAAACTCTTAGAGGAAAACATAGGCAGAACACTCTATGACATAAATCACAGCAAGATCCTTTCTGACCCACCTCCTAGAGTAATGGAAATAAAAACAAAAATAAACAAATGGGACCTAATGAAACTTAAAAGCTTTTGCACAGCAAAGGAAACCATAAACAAGACCAAAAGACATTGCTCAGAATGGTAGAAAATATTTCCAAATGAAGCAACTGACAAAGGATTAATCTCCAAAATTTACAAGGAGCTCATGCAGCTCATTAGAAAAACAAGTAATCCAATCCAAAAATGGGCACAAGACCTAAATAGACATTTCTCCAAAGAAGATATACAGACTGCCAACAAACACATGAAAGAATGCTCAACACCATTAATCATTAGAGAAATGCAAATCAAAACTACAATGAGATATCATCTCACACCAGTCAGAATGGCCATCATTAAAAAATCTACAGACAATAAATGCTGGAGAGGGTGTAGAGAAAAGGGAACACTCTTGCACTGCTGGTAGGAATGTGAATTGGTTCAGCCACTATGGAGAACAGTATGGAGGTTCCTTAAAAAACTACAAATAAAACTACCATATGACCCAGCAATCCCACTACTGGGCATATACCCTGAGAAAACCAAAATTCAAAAAGAGTCATGTACCAAAATGTTCATTTCAGCTCTATTTACAATAGCCCGGAGATGGAAGCAACCTAAGTGTCCATCATCGGATGAATGGATAAAGAAGATGTGACACATATATACAATGGAATATTACTCAGCTATAAAAAGAAACGAAATTGAGCTATTTGTAATGAGATGGATAGACCTAGAGTCTGTCATACAGAGTGAAGTAAGTCAGAAAGAAAAAGACAAATACCGTATGCTAACACATATATATGGAATTTAAGAAGAAAAAAATGTCATGAAGAACCTAGGGGTAAGACAGGAATAAAGACACAGACCTACTGGAGAACGGACTTGAGGATATGGGGAGGGGGAAGGGCGAGCTGTGATAGGGCGAGAGAGAGTCATGGACATATACACACTAATAAACATAAGGTAGATAGCTAGTGGGAAGCAGCCACATGGCACAGGGATATCGGCTCTGTGCTTTTTGGCCGCCTGGAGGGGTGGGATAGGGAGGGTGGGAGGGAGGGAGACGCAAGAGGGAAGAGATATGGGAACATATGTATATGTATAACTGATTCACTTTGTTATAAAGCAGAAACTAACACACCATTGTAAAGCAATTATACCCCAATAAAGATGTTAAAAAAAAAAAGAAAGGTAAAAAAATCTAGAAACCATAAATTCTGGAGAGGCTGTGGAGAAAAGGGAACACTGTTGCACTGCTGGTGAATTGGTACAGCCACTATGTAGAACCATATGGAGATTCCTTAAAAAACTACAAATAAAACTACCATATAACCCAGCAATCCCACTACTGGGCATATACCCTGAGAAAACCATAATTCCAAAAGAGTCATGTAACAAAATGTTCATTGCAGCTCTATTTACAATACCCTTGAGATGGAAACAACCTAAGTGTGCGTCATTGGATGAATGCCTAAAGAAGATATAGCAGATGTATACAATGGAATATTACTCAGCCATAAAAAGAAACGAAATTGAGGTCTTTTTAATGAGGTCGATGGACCAAGAGTCTGTCATACAGAGTGAAGTAAGTCAGAAAGAGAAAGACAAATACCATATGCTAACACATATACATGGATTTTAAGAAAAAATTGTTATAAAGAGCCTAGGGGTAAGACAGGAATAAAGACACAAACCTACCAGAGAATGGACTTGAGGATATGGAGAGGGGGATGGTTAAGCTGTGGTAAAGTGAGATAGAGCCATGGACATATATACACTACCAAATATAAGGTAGATAGCTAGTGGGAAGCAGCCACATAGCACAGGGAGTTCAGCTCCGTCCTTTGTGTCTGCCTGGAGGTGTGGCATAGTGAGGGTGCGTGGGAGGGAGATGCAAGAGGGAGGAGATATGGGGACATATGTATATGTATAGCTGATTAACTTTGTTACAGAGAGGAACTTGCACACCATTTTAAAGCAATTTTACTCCAGAAAGACGTAAAAAAAAAACAAATAACTTCAAGTACCTCTACCGTATGACCCAGCAGTCCCACTACTGGGCATATACCCTGAGAAAACCATAATTCAAAAAGAGTCATGTACCAAAATATTCATTGCAGCTCTACTTACAATAGCCCGGAAATGAAACAACCTAAGTGTCCATCATCGGATGAATGGGCAAAGAAGATGTGGCACATATATACAATGGAATATTACTCAGCCATAAAAAGAAACGAAATTGAGCTATTTGTAATGAGGTGAATGGACCTAAAGTCTGTCATACAGAGTGAAGTAAGTCAGAAAGAGAAAGACAAATACCGTATGCTAAAACATATATATGGGATTTAAAAAAATGTCATGAAAAACCTAGGGGTGAGACAGGAATAAAGACACCAACCTACTTAAGAATGGACTTGAGGATAAGGGGAGGGGGAGGGTAAGCTGTGACCAAACGAGAGAGTGGCATGGACATATATACACTACCAAATGTAAAATAGATAGCTACTGGGAAGCAGCCGCATAGCACAGGGAGGTCAGCTCGGTGCGTTGTGACCAACTAGAGGGGTGGGATAGGGAGTGTGGGAGGGGGGGAAACGCAAGAGGGAAGAGTTATGGGAACATATGTATATGTATAACTGATTCACTTTGTTGTAAAGCAGAAACTAACACACCATTGTAAGGCAATTATACTTCAATAAAGATGTAAAAAAAAAAAGAGATATCTCAAATAAGCAACCTAACCTTACACCTATAGCAATTACAGAAGGAAGAAAAACGAAACCCAGAGTTAGCACAAGGAAGGAAATCATAATGATCAGATCAGAAATAAATGAAAAAGAAATGAAGGAAATGATAACAAAGATCAATAAAACTGAAAGATAATTCCTTGAGAAGATAAACAAAATGATAAACCATTAGCCAGACTCATCAAGAAATAAAGGGAGATTATTCAAATCCATGGAACTAGAAATGAAAAAGGAGAAGTAAGATGTGACACTGCAAAAATACCTAGGATTATGACAGATTACTACAAGCAACTATATGCGAGTAAAATGGACAACCTGGAAGAAAAAGACAAATTCGTATAAATGAACAGCCCTCTGAGACAGAACCAGGAAGAAATAGAATATATGAACACAGCAATCACAAGCACTGAAATTGAAACTGTGATTAAGAATCTTCAAACACACACATTCCCAGGACCAGATGGCTTCACATGCCAATTCTATCAAACATTTAGAGAAGAGCTGACACCTATCCTTCTCAAACTTTTCCAAAATATAGTAGAGGGAGGAACACGCCCAAACGCATTCTACGAGGCCACTATCCATCTGATATCAAAGCCAGACAAAGATGTCACAAAGAAAGAAAACTACAGGCCAATATCACTGATGAGCATAGATGCAAAATTTCCCAATAAAATAGTAGCAAACAGAATCCAACAGCACATGAAAGGGATCATACACAATGATCAAGTGGGGTTTATCCCAGGAATGCTAGGGTTCTTCAATATACGCAAATCAATCAATGTGATACACCATATTAACAAATTGAAGGAGAAAAACCATATGGTCATCTCAACAGATGCAGAGAAACCTTTTGACAATATTAATTCTGTGAATCAACACACATTTATGATAAAAACACTCAAGAAAGAAGGCAAACTTTTTCAGATCCTTCATTGTTGATGTACAGATATGCGAGTGATGCGTGTATTTTGAGTTCATATTCTGCAAACAAACTTTGCTAAGTTGGTTTATTCTAATAGATTTTTTGTTCTAAGAAATTTTTTTGTGAAAAGAAAAAGAAAGCAGGCAAAGAGGGAACTTACCTCAACATAATAAAGGCCATATATGACAAACCCACAGCCAACATCCTCCTCAATGGTGAAAAACTGAAACCATTTCCACTAAGATCATAAACAAGACAAGGTTGCCCAGTATCACCACTATTATTCATCATAGTTTTGGAAGTTTTCGCCACAGCAATCAGAGAAGGAAAAGAAATAAAAAGAATTCAAGTCAGAAAAGAAGTAACCTGTCATTGTTTGCAGATGACATGATACTGTGCATAGAGAATTGTAAAGATTCTAGCAGAATACTACTAGCGATAATCAACGAATTTGGTAAAGTAGTAGGATACAATATTAATGTACAGAAATTTCTTGCATTCCTATACACTAATGATGAAAAATCTGAAAGTAAAATCAAGAAAACACTCCCATTTGCCATTACAACAAAAAGAATAAAATATCTAGGAATAAACCTACCTAAGGAGACAAAAGACCTGTATGCAGAAAATTATGACACTGATGAAAGAAATTAAAGATGATACAAATAGATGGAGAGATATACCATGTTCTTGGATTGGAAGTATCAACATTGTGAAAATGAGTATACAATCCAAAGCAATTTGAAGATTCAATGCAATCCCTATCATATTACCACTGGAATTTTTCACAGAACTAGAAAAACTTTTTTCACAATTTGCATGGAAACTCAAAAGACGGCGAATAGCCAACCATTGTTGAGAAAGAAAAACGAAGCTGGAGGAATCAGGCTCCCTGACTTCAGACTATACTACAAAGCTACAGTAATCAAGACAGTATGGTACTGGCACAAAAACAGAAATATAGATCAATGGAACAGGATAGAAAGCCCAAACTTAAACCCACGCACATATGGTCACCTTACCTTTGATAGAGGAGGTAAGAACATGCAGTGCAGAAAAGACAGCCTCTTCAATAAGTGGTGCTGGGAAATGGACAGCTAGCTGTAAAAGACTGAAATTACAACACTCCCTAACACCATACACACGAATAAACTCAAAATGGATTGAAGACCTAAATGTAAGTCCAGAAACAATTAAACTCTTAGGAGAAAACATAGGCAGAACACTCTATGGCATAAATCACAGCAATATCTTTTTTGACCCTCCTCCTAGAGAAATGGAAATAAAAACAAATATTAACAAATAGGACCTAATGAGACTTAAAGCTTGCACAGCAAAGGAAACCATAAGGAAGACCAAAAGACAACCCTCAGAATGGGAGAAAATATTTGCAAATGAAGCAACTGACAAAGGATTAATTTCCAAAATTTAAAAGCAGCACATGCAGTTCAATATCAAAAAACCAAACAACCTAATCTAAAAATGGGCAGAAGACCTAAATAGACATTTCTCTCAAGAAGGTATACAGATTGCCAGCAAACACATGAAACAATGCTCAGCATCATTAATCATTAGAGAAAAACTAACCAAATCTACAATTAGATATCATCTCACATCTGTCAGAATGGCGGTCATCAAAAAATCTAGAAACAATAAATGCTGGAGAGGGTGTGGAGAAAAGGGATAACTCTTGCACTGTTGGTGGGAATGTAAATTGATACAGCCACTATGGAGAACAGTATGGAGGTGCCTTAAAAAAATACACATAGAACTACCATATGACCCAGCAACCCCACTACTGGGCATATATCATGAGAAAGCCATAATTCAAAAAGAGTCATGTACCAATATATTCATTGCAGCCTTATTTACCATAGCCAGGACGTGGAAGCAACCTAACTGTCCATCAACAGATGAATGGATAAAGAAGATATTGCACATATATACAATAGAATATTACGAGCCATAAAAAAAAAACGAGGGCTTCCCTGGTCACCCAGTAGTTGATAATCTGCCTGTTAATGCAGGCGTCATGGGTTTGAGCCCTGGTTTGGGAAGATCCCACATTCTGCGGGGTAACTAGGCCTGTGAGCCACAACTAGTGAGCCTGAGAATCTGGAGCCTGTGCTCCACAACAAGAGAGGCTGTGATAGTGAGAGGCCCGCAAACTGCGATGAAGAGTGGCCCCTGTTTCCCACAACTAGAGAAAGCCCTCATCCAGAAACAAAGACCCAACACAGCAAAAATAAATTAATTAATTAATTCCTACCCCTAACATCTTAAAAAAATAAAATGAAATTGAGTTATTTGTATTGAGGTGGATGGAACTAGAGTCTATCATACAGAGTGAAGTAAGTAAGAAAGAGAAAAACAAACACTGTATGCTAACACATATATATGGAACCTAAGAAGAAAAAAAAGGTCATGAATAACCTAGGGGTAAGACGGGAATAAAGACACAGACCTGCTAGAGAATGGACTTGAGGATATGGGGAGGGGGAACGGTAAGCTGTGACAAAGTGAGAGAGTGGCATGGACATATATACACTACCAAACGTAAAATAGATAGCTAGTGGGAAGCAGCCGCATAGCAGAGGGAGATCAGC
The DNA here is from genome assembly GCF_963455315.2 of Globicephala melas. Taxonomy (NCBI): domain Eukaryota; kingdom Metazoa; phylum Chordata; class Mammalia; order Artiodactyla; family Delphinidae; genus Globicephala; species Globicephala melas. The sequence goes on from NC_083335.1 coordinate 78,230,291, forward strand.
TCAGTGGTTTGTGACCACCTAGAGGGGTGGGATAAGGAGTGTGGGAGAGAGGGAGATACAAGAGGGAAGAGATATGGGAACATATATATACGAATAACTGATTCACTTTGTTATAAAGCTGAAACTAACACACCATTGTAAAGCAATTATACTCCAATAAAGATGTTAAAAAAATACAGACCTACTGGAGAATTGAGTTGAGGATACTGGAAGGGGGAATGTTAAGCTGGGACAAAGTGAGAGAGTGGCTTGGACATATATACATTACCAAATTTAAAATAGATAGCTAGTGAGAAGCAGCTGTATAGCAGAGGGAGATCAGCTTTGTGGTATGTGAACACATAAAGGGTTTGGATAGGGAGAGTGGGAGGGAGGGAGAAGCAAGAGGGAAGAGATATGGGGATATATGTATATGTATAACTGATTCACTTTGTTATAAAGCTGAAACTAACACACCATTGTAAAGCAATTATACTCCAATAAAGATGTTAAAAAATACCAAGAACAATCAAAGCCTAAAGTCAGCAGAAGAAAGGAAATAAGAAAAATCAGAGAGGATGGGCACCGGCTTGAGGAGCAGTGGCGAGAGCTTCAAGACTAGGTCGGTGCAAAAGCTGTGTGGAGGACAGATACTTAGTGCTCCAGCCCTGCGTCAGGGCGGTGCCACTGAGGTGGGAGAGCCAAGTTCAGGACACTGGTCCACAAGAGACCTCCCAGCTCCACATAATATCAATCACTGATAATCTCCGAGATCTCCATCTCAACGTCCAGACCATCTCCACTCAATGACCAGCAAGCTACACTGCAGGACACCCTATGCCAAACAACTAGCAATACAGGAACACAACCCATCTATTAGCACAGAGGCTGCCTAAAATAATAATAAGGCCACAGATGCCCCAAAACACACCACCAGACGTGGTCCTGCCCAGCAGAAAGACAATATCTAGCCTCATCCACCAGAAAAGAGGCACTAGTCCCCTCCACCAGGAAACCTACACATCCCACTGAACCAACCCACTGAACCAAACTTAGCCACTGGGGACAGACACCAAAAACAACAGAAACTACGAACGTGCAGCCTGCAAAATGCAGACCCCAAACACAGTAGAGTTAAGCAAAATGAGAAGACGGAGAAGCACGCAGCAGATGAAGTAGCAAGGCAAATACCCACCAGACCTAACAAATGAAGAGGAAATAGGCAGTCTACTTGGAAAATAATTCAGAATAATGATAGCAAAGATGATCCAAAATCTTGGAAATAGAATGGAGAAAATTTTAAAAACGTTTAACAAGGACATAGAAGAACTAAAGAGCAAAGAAACAGAGATGAACAACACAATAAATGAAATTTAAAATTCTCTAGTGAAGAGAGAGGAACCAAGATGCGGAGTAGAAAGACATGCTCTCACTCCCTCCTGTGAGAACACCAGAATCACAACTAGCTGCTGGACAATCATTGACAGGAGGACACTGGAACTCACCAAGAAAGATACCCCACATCCAAAGACAAAGGAGAAGCCAAAATGAGATGGTAGGAGGGGCGTAATCACAATAAAATCAAATCCCATAACTGCTGGTTGGGTGACTCACAGACTAGAGATCACTTATACAACAGAAGTGTCCCCACTGGAGTGAAGGTCCTGAGCCCCACGTCAGGCTTCTCAGCCTGGGGGTCCGGCAACGGGAGGAGGAATTTCTAGAGAATCAGACTTTGAAGCCTAGTGGGAATTGATTGCAGGACTTTGACAGGACTGGAGGAAACCGAGACTCCACTCTTGGAGGGCACACACTAAGCAGTGTGTGCATTGGGACCCAGGGGAAGGAGCAGTGATCTCAGGGGAGGCTGCACCAGACCTACCTGCTAGTGTTGGAGGGTCTCATGCAGAGGTGGGGGGTGGGAGCTGTGGTTCACCATGGGGACAAGGACACTGGCAGCAGAAGTTCTGGGAAGTACACCTTGGCGTGAGCCCTCCCAGAGTCTGTCATTAGCCCCACCAAAGAGCCCAGGTAGGCTCCAGTGTTGGGTTGCCTCAGGCCAAAGAACCAACAGGGAGGGAACCTAGCCCCACCTATCAACAGTCAAGTGGATTAAAGTTTTACTAACCTCTGCCCACCAGAGCAACAGTCAGCTCTACCCACCACCAGTCCCTCCCATCAACCTCTTAGATAGCCTCATCCACCAGAGGGCAGACAGAAACAAGAAGAACTACAATCCTGGAGTCTGTCGAACAAAAACCACATTCACAGAAAGATAGACAAGACAAAAAGGCAGAGGGCTATGTACCACATGAAGAAACAAGATAAAACCTCAGAAAAACACCTAAATTAAGTAGAGATAGGCAAACTTCCAGGAAAAGAATTCAGAATAATGATAGTGAATATGATCTAGGACCTAGGAAAAAGAATGCAGGCAAAGATCAAGAAGATGCAAGAAATGTGTAACAAGGACCTAGAAGAATTAAAGAACGAACAAACAGAGATGAACAATACAATAACTGAAATGAAAACTACACTAGAAGGAATCAATAGCAGAATAACTGAGCAGAAGAACGGAGAAGTGACCTGGAAGACAGAATGGTGGAATTCACTGCTGCAGAACAGAATAAAGAAAAAAGAATGAAAAGAAATGAAGACAGCCTAAGGGACCTCTGGGACAACATTAAACAGACCAACATTCGCATTATACGGGTCCCAGAAGGAGAAGAGAGAGAGAAAGGACCTGAGAAAATATTTGAAGAGATTATAGTAAAAAAATTCCCTAACCTGGGAAAGGAAATAGCCACCAAAGTCCAGGAAGCCCAGCGAGTCCCATACCAGATAAACCCAAGAGGAAACACACTGAGACACATAGTAATCAAATTAGCAAAAATTAAAGACAAAGAAAAATTATTGAAAGCAGCAAGGGAAAATGACAAATAATATACAAGGCAACTCCCATAAGGTTAACAGCTGATTTCTCAGCAGAAACTCTACAAGCCAGAAGGGAGTGGCATGATATACTTAAAGTGATGAAAGGGAAGAACCTACAATCAAGATTACTCTACCCAGCAAGGATCTCATTCAGATTCAATGGAGAAATCAAAAGCTTTATGGACAAGCAAAAGCTAAGAGAATTCAGCACCACCAAACCAGCTCTAAAACAAATGCTAAAGGAACTTCTCTAAGTGGGAAACACAAAAGAAGAAAAGGACCTACAAACACAACCCAAAACAATTAAGAAAATAGTCACAGGAACATACATATAGATAACTAACTTAAACGTGAATGGATTAAGTGCTCCAATCAAAAGGCACAGTCTTGCTGAATAGATACAAAAACAAGACCCATATATATGCTGTCTACAAGAGACCCACTTCAGACATAGAGACACATACACACTGAAAGTGAGGGGATGGAAAAAGATATTCCATGCAAATGGAAATCAAAAGAAAGCTGGAATAGCTATACTCATATCAGATAAAATAGACTTTAACATTAAGAATGTTACAAGAGACAAGGAAGGACACTAAATAATGATCAAGGGATCTATCCAAGAAGAATATATAACAATGATAAATACATATGCACCCAACAAGTTTATAGTCTATACAAGCCTACCTCAAGAAACAAAAAAAATCTTAAATAAACAATCAAACCTTACACCTAAAGGAACTAGAGAAAGAAGAAAAGACGAAACCCAAAGTTAGGAGAAGGAAAGAAATCATAAAGATCAGAGCGGAAATAAATGAAATAGAAACAAAGAAAACAATAGCAAAGATCAATAAAACTGAAAGCTGGTTCTTTGAGAAGATAAACAAAATTGATAAACCATTAGCCAGACTCACCAAGAAAAGGAGGGAGAGGACTCAAATCAATAAAATTAGAAATGAAAAATGAGAAGTTACAACAGACACCACAGAAATACAAAGCAACCTAAGAGACTACAACAAGCAACTCTATGCCAGTAAAATGGACAACCTGGACAAAATGGACAAATTCTTAGAAAGGTATAACCTTCCAAGACTGAATCAGGAAGAAACAGAAAATATGACCAGACAAATAACAAGAAATAAAATTGAAACTGTGATTAAAAATCTTCCAACAAACAAAAGTCTAGGGCCAGATGGCTTCACAGGTGAATTCTATCAAACATTTAGAGAACAGCTAACACATATCCTTCTCAAACTCTTCCAAAAAGTTTCAGAGGAAGTAGCACTCCCAAACTCATTCTATGAGGCCCCATCACCCTGATACCAAAACCAGAAAAAATACTACCAAAAAAGAAAATTACAGACCAATATCACTGATGAATGTAGATGCAAAAATTCTCAACAAAATACTAGCAAACAGAATCCAACAACACATTAAAAGGATCAAACACCATGATCAAGTGGGATTTATCCCAGGGATGCAAGGATTCTTCAATATATGCAAATCAATCAATGATATACACCATATTAACAAACTGAAGGAGAAAAACCATAAGATCGTCTCAATAGATGCAGAAAAAGCTTTTGACAAAATTCAGCACTCATTTTTGATAAAAACTCTCCAGAAAGTGGACATAGAGTGAACCTACCTCAACATGGAAAAGGCCATATATGACAAACCCACAGCAAACATCATTCTCAATGGAGAAAAATTGAAAGCATTTCCTCTAATATCAGGAATGACACAAGGATGTCCACACTCACCACTATCATTCAACATAGTTTGGGAAGTCCAAGCCATGGCAATCAGAGAAGAAAAAGAAATAAAAGGAATACAAATTAGAAAAGAAGCCGTAAAAGTTTCACTGTTTGCAGGTGGCATGATGCTATACATAGGGAATCCTAAAAATGTCACCAGAAAACTAATAGAGGTAATCAATGATTTTCATAAACTTGCAGGATACAAAATTAATGCACAGAAATCTCTTGCATTCCTATACACTAATGATGAAAAATCTGAAGGAGAAATTATGGAAACATTCCCATTTACCACTGCAACAAAAAGAATAAAATACATAGGAATAAACCCACCTAGGGAGACAAAAGACCTGTATGCAGAAAACTATAAGACACTGATGAAACAAATTAAAGATGATACCAACAGATGGAGAGATATACCATGTTCTTGGATTGGAAGAATCAATATTGTGGAAAAGATTCTACTATCCAAAGCAATTTACAGATTCAATGTAATCCCTATCAAATTACCAATGGCATTTTTTACTGAACTAGAACTAATCATCTTAAAATTTGGATGGAGGCAGAAAAGACCCCGAATAGCCAAAGCAGTCTTGAAGAAAAAAACGGAGCTGGAGGAATCAGACTCCCTGATTTCAGACTATAGTACAGCACTACAGCAATCAAGACAATATGGTACTGGAGCAAAAACAGAAACATAGATCAATGGAACAAGATAGAAAGCCCACAGATAAACCGACGCATGTATGGTCAACTAATGTATGACAAAGGAGGCAAAGATATTCATTGGAGAAAAGACAGTCTCTTCAATAAGTGGTGCTGGGAAAACTGGAAAGCTACATGTAAAAGAACGAAATTAGAACACTCACTAACATGATACACAAAAATAAACTCAAATGGATTTGACACCTAAATGTAAGACGCTACACTATAAATCTCTTCAAGGAAGACATAGAAAGAACACTCTTTCACATAAATCACAGCAAGATCTTTTTTGATCCACCTCCTAGAGTAATGGGAATTAAAAAAATAAACATATGGGACATAATGAAACTTAAAAGCTTTTGCACAGCAAAGGAAACCATAAACAAGACGAAAAGACAACCCTCAGAATGGGAGAAAATATTTGCAAATGAATCAATGGACAAAGGATTAATTGCCAAAATATATAAAAAGCTCATGCAGCTCAATATTAAAGAAACAAACAACCCAATCCAAAAATGGGCAGAAGACCTAAATAGGCGTTTCTCCACAGAAGACATACGGATGCCCAAGAAGCGCATGAAAAGCTGCTCAACATCACTAATTATTAGAGAAATGCAGATCAAAACTACAATGAGGTATCACCTCACACGAGTTAGAATGGGCATCATCAGAAAATCTACAAACAACAAATACTGGAGAGGATGTGGAGAAAAGGGAACCCTCTTGAACTGTTGGCAGGAAAGTAAATTGATACAGCCACTATGGAGCACAGTATGGAGGTTCCTTAAAAAACTAATAATAGATTTATCATATCATCCAGCAATCCCACTACTGGGCATATACCCAGAGAAAACCATAATTCAAAAAGACACATGCACCCCAATGTTCACCGCAACACTATTCACAATAGCCAGGTCATGGAAGCAACCTAAACCGCCACTGACAGATGAATGGATAAAGAAGTTGTGGTACATATATATAATGGAGTATTACTCAGCCATGAGAAGGAACGAAACTGAGTAATTTGTTGAGACGTGGATGGATCTAAAGACTGTCATACAGAGTGAAGTAAGACAGAAAGAGAAAAACAAATATCGTATATTAGCGTGTGTATGTGGAACCTATAAAAATGGTACAGACGAACCAGTTTGCAGGGGAGAAGTTGAGACACAGATGTAGAGAACAAACATGTGGACACCAAGCAGGGAAACTGCGGTGAGGTGGGGATGGTGGTGTGCTGAGTTGGGCAATTGGGATTGACATGTATACACTGATGTGTATGAAATTTATCACTAATAAGGACCTGCAGTATAGAAATACAAACAAAAAAAAACAACTACTAGTAAACTTTTTTGGGTTATTTGTAGGATAATATGTTAATATAAATGTTTCAGACATTACATGAAATTTCTAGAAATCTTATATGTTCTGGTATAATGTTATAAGGCATAATTCTAGTTATTACTTTAAAATGTATATCTCAGAAATAACTAAATATCCTCGTCAATTGCATTATTACGAACTTTCATCGAATCTTTACCCGTGCTCATTTTTAAGCCTTTTGTCATTTACAGACAGTTCTGGGTGTACTCGGATGCTTTTGCAAAAATGTTCCTATAAAAGGATTTCATCTTCAAGGAAATCATGGAAAATGCTCTGACAAGTACAGGTTTCTGGTAACTGACTATACAGCTGAACTGCTTGAATAAGCATTTTCAGAACTCTAATGGAAAACTGATGAATTCATAAAAGTGCTAACAAAGATCAAAATAAAAAAATTAATTACATGGGACTCAGTGACCTGATGAGGATAACTATAATTTTTATGACTTTCTGTTTCAAAAAAAAAAATTCCACAAGGACTCAGAGGCAAAAAGTATACAAATCAGTTTTAACTGCAAAGTAAAGGAGCTGTTACAGTGGAGGATTACTGGACTGAATGTCAATATTGTGACATAGTATGAGTGTGTTTCATGTTTGGTAATTGCAATCATTGTTACCTTTGTTGTGATCATCCATTACAATGCTTGCTTACAGTTTATTTATTTCTTGTAAAAATAAAATACAGTGTGTGTGTGTAAAAAAAAAAAAGAAAAAAATATGTTAATAAAACAAGAACACTGGGACTGCAAAAAAAAAAAATTCTGTACAAGAGATCACTAGCAGATAACTGAGGCAGAAGAACGGATAAGTGACCTGGAAGACAAAATAGTGGAAATAACTACTGCAAAGCAGAATAAAGAAAAAAAATGAAAAGAATTGAGGACAGGCTCAGAGACCTCTGGGACAACATTAAACGCACCAACATTCGAATTGTAGGGGTCCCAGAAGAAGAAGAAAGAAAGAAAGGAACTGAGAAAATATTTGGAGAGATTAGAGTTGAAAACTTCCCTAATATGAGAAGGGAAACAGTTAATCAAGTCCAGGAAACACAGAGTTCCATACAGGATAAATCCGAGAAACACACCAAGACACATATTAATCAAACTATCAAAAATTAAATACAAGAAAAAATATTAAAAGCAGAAAGGGAAAATGAGAAGTAACACATAAGGGAATGCCCATAAGGTTAACAGCTGAACATTCAGAAGAAACTCTGCAAGTCAGAGGGGAGTGGCAGGACATATTTAAAGTGATGAAGGAGAAAAATCTACAACCAAGATTATTCTGCCCAGCAAGGATCTCATTCAGATTTGATGGAGAAATTAAAAGATTTACAGAGAAGCAAAAGATAAGAGAATATAGCACCACAAAACCATCTTTAGAGCAAATACTAAAGGAACTTCTCTAGGCAGGAAACACAAGAGAAGGGAAAGACTGACAATAATAAACCCAAAATAATTAAGAAAATGGTAGTAGGAACATACATATCAATAATTACCTTAAAAGTAAATGGATTAAGTGCTCCAACCAAAAGACATAGACTGGCTGAATGGATGCAAAAACAAGATCCGTATATATGCTGTCTACAAGAGACCGACTTCAGACCTAGGGACACATACAGACTGAAAGTGAGGGGATGGAAAAAGATATCCATGCAAATGGAAAACAAAAGAAAGCTGGAGTAGCAATTCTCATATCAGAAAAAATAGACTGTAAAACAAAGACTATTACAAGAGACAAAGAAGGACACTACATAATGATCAAAGGATCAATCCAAGAAGACATAACAATTGTAAATATTTATGCACCCAACATAGGAACACTTCAATACATAAGGCAAATACTAACAGCCATAAAAAGGGAAATTGACAGTAACACATTCATAGTAGGGGACTTTAACAACCCACTTTCACCAATGAACAAATCATCCAAAATGAAAATAAATAAGGAAACACAAGCTTTAAATGATACATTAAATAAGATGGAATTAACTGATATTTATAGGACATTCCATCCAAAACCAACATAATAAACATTCTTCTCAAGTGCTCATGGAACATTCTCCAGGATAGATCATATCTTGGGTCACAAATCAAGCCTTGGTAAATTTTAAAAAATTGAAATCATATCAAGTATCTTTTCTGAGAAGAATGCTATGAGACAAGATATCATTTACTGGAAAATGTCGTTAAGAAATACAAACACATGGAGGTTAAACAACACCGTACTTAATAACCAAGAGACCACTGAAGAAATCAAAGAGGAAATCAAAAAGTACCTAGAAACAAATGACAATGAAAACACAACAACCCAAAACCTATTCGATGCAGCAAAAGCTTTTCTAAGAGGGAAGTTTATAACTTTACAAGCCTACCTTAAGAACAAGAATCATCTCAAATAAAAAACCTAACCTTACACCTAAAGCAATTAGAGAAAGAAGAACAAAAGAACACCAAAGTTAGCAGAAGGAAAATAATCATAAAGATCATATGAAAAAGAAATGAAGGAAATGATAGCAAACATCAATAAAACTAAAAGGTGCTTCTTTGAGAAGATACACAAAATTGATAAACCATTAGCCAGACTTATCAAGAAAAAAAGGGAGAAGACTCAAATCTGTAAAATTAGAAATGAAAAAGGAGAAGTAACAACTGACACTGCAGATATACAAAGGATCATGAGAGATTACTACAAGCAACTATATGCCAGTCAAATGTACAACCTGGGAGAAATGGACAAATTCTTAGAAATGCACAACCTGCAAAGACTGAATCAGGAAGAAATAGAAAATATGAACAGACCAATCGCAAGCACTGAAATTGAAACTGTGATTAAAAATCTTCCAACAAACAAAAGCCCAGGACCAGATGGCTTCACAGGTGAATTCTTTCAAACATTTAGAGAAGAGCTGACACCTATTCTTCTCAAACTCTTCCAAATGTAGAAGAGGGAGGAACACTCCCAAACTCATTCTACAATGCCACCATCACTCTGATACCAAAACCAGACAATGATGTCACAAAGAAAGAAAACTACAGGCCAATATCACTGATGAAAATAGACGCAAAAATCCTCAACAAAATACTAGCAAACAGAGTCCGACAGCACATTTAAAGGATCATACACTATGATCAAGTGGGGTTTATTCCAGGAATGCAAGGATTCTTCAATTTACACAAATCAATCAACGTGATACACCATACTAAAAAATTGAAGGAGAAAAACCACATGATCATCTCAATAGATACACAGAAAGCTTTCGACAAAATTCAACACCGATTTATGATAACAACCCTCCAGAAAGTAACCATAGAGGGAATTTTCCTCAACATAACAAAGACCATATATGACAAACCCAAAGTCAACATAATCCTCAGTGATGAAAAACTGAAAACATTTCCACTCAGATCAGGAACTGGACAAGGTTGCACACTCTCACCACTCATTCAACATAGTTTTGGAAGTTTTAGCCACAGAAATCAGAGAAGAAAAAGAAATAAAAGGAATCCAAATCGGAAAAGAAGAAGTAAAGCTGTCACTGTTTGCAGATGACATGATACTATACGTCGAGAATCCTAAAGATGCTACCAGAAAACTACTAGAGCTAATCAATGAATTTGGTAAAGTAGAAGGATAAAAAAATTAATGCACAGAAATCTCTTGCATTCCTATACACTAATGGTGAAAAATCTGAAATTGAAATCAAGGAAACACTCCCATTTACCATTGCAACAAAAAGAATAAAATATCTAGGAATAAACCTACCTAAGGAGACAAGAGACCTGTATGCAGAAAATTGTGAGACACTGATGAAAGAAATTGAAGGTGATACAAACAGATGGAGAGATATACCATGTTCCTGGATTGGAAGAATCAACATTGTGAAAATGACTCTGCTACCCAGAGCAATCTACAGATTCAAAGCAATCCCTATCAATCTACCACTGGTATTTTTCACAGAACTAGATCAAATAATTTCACAATTTGTATGGAAACACAAAAGACCACAAATAGCGAAAGAAATCTTGAGAAACAAAAACGGAGCTGGATGAATCAGGCTCCCTGACTTCAGACTATACTACAAAGCTACATTAATCAAGGCAGTATGGTACTGGCACAAAAACAGAAAGATAGATCAATGGAACAGGATAGAAAGCCCAGAGGTAAAACCACACACATATGGTCACCTTATCTTTGATAATGTAGGCAATAATATACAGTGGAGAAAAGACAGCCTCTTCAATAAGTTGTGCTTGGAAAACTGGACAGCTACATGTAAACGAATGAAATTAGCACACTCCCTAACATCGTACACAAAAATAAACTGAAAGTCAATTAAAGACCTAAATGTAAGGCCGGACACCATCAAACTGTTAAAGGAAAACATAAGCAGGGCTTCCCTGGTGGCACAGTGGTTGGAAGTCTGCCTGCCGATGCAGGGGACACGGGTTCGTGCCCCGGTCCGGGAGGATCCCGCGTGCCGTGGAGCGACTGGTCCCATGAGCCATGGCCGCTGGGCCTGCGCGTCCGGAGCCTGTGCTCCGCAACGGGAGATGCCACAACAGTGAGAGACCCGCATACTGCAAAAAAAAAAAAAAACATAAGCAGAACACTCTGACATAAATCACAACAAGATACTTTTTTACCCACCTCCTAGTGAAATGCAAATTAAAACAAAAATATACAAATGGGACCTAATGAAACTTAAAAGCTTTTGCACAGCAAAGTAAACCATAAACAAGATGAAAAGACAACACTCAGAATCAGAGAAATATTTGCCAATGAAGCAACTGACAAAGGATTAATCTCCAAAACATACAAGCAACTCATGCAGATCAATATTTTTAAAAAAAAAAACCCTAATCCAAAAATTGGCAGAAGAACTAACTAGACATTTCTCTAAAGAAGATATACAGATTGCCAAGAAACACATGAAAGAATGCTCAGCATCATTAATCATTAGAGAAATGCAAATCAATACTACAATGAGATATTATCTCACACCGGTCAGAAAGGCCATCATCCAAAAATCTAGAAATAATAAATGCTGGACAGGGTGTGGAGAAAAGGGAACCCTCTTGCACTGTTGGTGGGAATGTAAATTGATACAGCCACTATGGAGAACAGTGTGGAGGTTCCTTAGAAAACTAAAAATAGAACTACCATACGACCCAGCAATCCCACTACTGGGCATATAACCTGAGAAAACCATAATTCAAAAAGAGTCATGTACCAAAATGTTCATTGCAGCTATATTTACAATAGCCAGAACATGGACGCAACTTAAGTGTCCATCAACAGATGACTGGATAAAGAAGATGTGGCACATATATACAATGGAATATTACTCAGCCATAAAAAAGAATGAAACTGAGTTATTTGTAGTGAGGTGGATGGACCTAGAGACTGTCATACACAGTGAAGTAATTCAGAAGGAGAAAAATAAATACCATATGCTAACACATATATATGGAATCTAAGGAAAAAAATGGTCATGAAGAACCTAGGGACAACACAGGAATAAAGCTGCAGACCTACTAGGGAATGGACTTGAGGATACGGGTAGGGGGAAGTGTAAGCTGGGACAAAGTAAGACAGTGGTATGGACATATATACACTACCAAACTTAAAATAGATAACTAGTGGGAAGCAGCCGCATAGCACAAGGAGATCATCTCCGTGCTTTGTGATCACCTAGATGGGTGGGATAGGGAGGGTGGGAGGGAGGGAGATGCAAGAGGAAAGAGATATGGGGACATATGTTTATGTATAACTGATTCACTTTGTTATAAAGCAGAAACTAACACACCATTGTAAAGCAATTATACTGCAATAAAGATGTTAAAAAATAATAATTAAAAAATTAAAAAAATAAAAGTAGTTATATGTAGGTAGTGAGATTATGGCCCATTTCATTTTAAATATTGCATTTTTACATCAGTTATTATGATAAACAGGTTGCTATGTAAATAAAATTATAAATAGGTATAAAAATCAGAGAGGAATTAAACAATATAGAAATCAAAAAACAATAGAAAATCAGTGAAACCAAGAGCTGTTTTTTTAATTGAAGTATAGTTGATTTACAATATTGTTTTATGATAAAGCAAAGTGATTCTGTTATGTATATATATTTTTTCCAGATTCTTTCCCTTGTAGGTTATTACAAAACATAAAATAGTTACCTGTGCTGTAGGGTAGGTCCTTGTTGGTTATATATTTTATATATAGTAGTGTGTATACGTTAATCACTAGCTCCTAATTTTTCCCTCCCCCCTTTCCATTTGGTAACCATAAGTTTGTTTTGTATGTCTCTGTGTCTATTTCTGCTTTATATATTTCTGCTTTTAATTTTTTTAGTTTCCACATATAAGTGATATCATTATGATATTTGTCTTTCTCTGTCTGGCTTACTTCACTTAAGTGTGATAATCTATAGGCACATCCATGTTACTGAAAATGTCATTATTTCGATTTTTTTGTGGCTGAGTAATATCCATCGTATATTTTTATATACCACACCTTTTTTATCCATTCGTCTGTTGATGGACATTTAGGTTGTTTCCATGCCTTGGCTATTGTAAATAGTGTTGCAATGAATATTGGGATGCCTGTATCTTTTTAAATTATTAGCCAAGCTCTTTAGGAAAAAAAGAGAGAGCCTATATAAACAGAATAGAAATAAAAGAGGAGAAATAAGAACAGATATTACAGAGATACAGAAAATCATAGGAGAATTGTACAGTTATATACCAACGAACAGGACAATCTAGAAGAAATGGGTAAATGCCCAGAAAGATACAACCTTCTAAGACTGAATCAGGAAGAAATAGATAATCTAAAGAGACAAATCACTAGTAGTGAAATTGAATTTGTAATTTTAAAAAACTCCCAACAAACAAAACCCAGGACCAGTCCATTTCACAGGGGAGGTCTAGAAAATATATACAGAAAACCTAATATGTATCCTTCTCAAAATATTCCAAAAAGTTGAAGAGGATTAAACACTCCCAACTTCATTCTACGAGGCCAACATTACCCTCATACCAAAACCAGATAAAAAGGTACTACAAAAAAATAAACTTACAGTGCAATATCTCTGATGGATAGAGATGCAAAACTCCTTGACGAAATATTAGCAAACCGAATTCAACAATATGAAAAACGGGTCATACACCATGATCAAGTGGGATTTATTCCAGGGATGTAAGATGGTTCAATAGCCACACATCAATCAGTGAGAAACAACACATTAAAAAAAGAAGGATAAAAATAACATGATAAACTCAATCAATGCAAAAAAGGCATTTGACAAAACTGAACATCTATTCATCATAAAAATGCTCATGAAATTTGTTGTACAGGGAACATACCTCAACATAATAAAGGTCATTTATGACTAACCCACAGCTAACATCATACTCAAGAGTGAAGAGATGGAAGACTTTCCTATAAAATCAGCAATAAGAGAAGGATGCCCTCTCTCACCATTTATATTTAACATTACAGTGGAAGGCCTAGCCACAGCAATCAGAGAAGTAAAAGAAAAGAAAGCATCCAAATTGTAAGGGAAAAAGTAAAACTCACTATTTGCATATCACATGATACTATATATGGATAAAGCCTTCACATACAAACAAAACTAATAAATGAATTCCCTAAAGTTACAGGATACAGGATTGATATACATATATCTGTTGTTTTTCTATACAGTAATAGTGAACTATCACAAAGAGAAAGAAAGCAAGAAAAAAGTCCCTTTTAAAATAACATTGATAAACTTAGGATTAAGCACACCCAAGAGAGTGAAAGACTTATACTGTGAAAAAGTTTAAAATATTGATGAAGGAAATTAAAGCTGACACAAAGAAATGTAAAGTCATGGATATGAGGAAATTTTATTGTTAGAATGTCCATAATACATAGGGCAATCTGCAGATTTAATGCAATCCCTTTCAAAATACCTATGTCACTTTTTAAAGAAGTAGAGCAAATAATTCTAAAATTTATATGGAATCACAATAGAATTGAATTATCAAAGCAATCTTGAGAAAAAAGAACAAAGCAAGAAATATTCACCCTTGCTGACTTCAGACTATACTACAAAGCTACAATAATCAAAATGACATGAGATCACTGGTGGAGAAAGGATGGCAGAGTAGAAGGACATGGGCTCAACCCTTAAAGAAACACCACAATCACAACTAACTACTGAACTACCACCTACAGAAAAATGCTAGACCCTACCAAAAAAGATACCCTACATCCAAAATCTCAAATGAACAGCCTAACCTTACACCTAAAGCAATTAGAGAAAGAAAAACAAAAAATCCTCACAAAGTTAGTAGAAGGAAAGAAATCATAAAGATTAGAGCAGAAATAAACAAAATAGAGATGAAGAAAACAATAGCAAAGATAATGAAACCAAAAGATGGTTCTTTGAAAAGATAAATAAAACTGACAAAGCTTTAGTCAGACTCATCAAGAAAAAAAGGGAGAGGGCTCAAATCAATAAAATTAGAAATGAAAAAGGAGAACTTACAAGGGACACCACAAAAATCCAAAGGATTGTTAGAGACTGCTACAAGCAAATATAGGTCAATAAAATGGACAACCTAGATAAACAGACAAATCCTTAGAAATGTACAATCTCCCAAGACTGAACCAGGAAAAAAATAAAAACAGACCAATCACAAGCACTAAAATTGAAACTGGGATTGAAAATCTTCCAAGAGTGCTCACCTCACTGCTCCTCGCTTGCAGCCCTGTGCTTTGCTCCTCTCCAAACATGGCAAAAATATCCAGCCCTACAGAGACTGAACGGTGCATCGAGTCTCTGATTGCTCTTTTCCAAAAGCATGCTGGAAAGGACGGTAACAACAGCAAATTCTCCAAGGCCGAGTTACTTATCTTCATGAATACAGAACTGGGTGTCTTCACAAAGAACAAGAAGGACCCTGGTGTCCTTGACAGCATGATGAAGAAGCTGGACCTCGACTCTGATGTACAGCTAGATTTCCAAGAATTTCTTAATCTTATTGGCGGCCTCGCTCTAGCTTGCCACGACTCCTTTATTAAGTCTAGCTCTTCCCAGAAGTAAATCGGAGGAGCCTTTGGGCCTGGCCTCCAGGTCCATTCCCTTTTCTTCAGCCTCCCAATTATCATCTACCCCTCATAGACCACACATACCCTGAGCCCAGTGCACCCACCACCCCATGCAGGTCACTCCTGCTGGTAGTAATAAAGCAATATTGTTTTTTGAAGCACACACTGTAGAGTCAGTAAATTTGTGCAAGGGAGGGAGATGATTGGGAGGAATATAAATTAGATTGATGGAAAGAGTTACCAGAAGTTGCAAAGTAAATAGTAAAAATGTATCTTGGGTGTATACATAATCATGACTAATGATACTAACATAATCATCTAAATTACTCAGACTGATGGAGAGACCCCACTTATTGTTCACTCATTAAACGCCTATACACCCCTACTACAGGCACTGTCATAGGCTTCGAAAATACAGTCAGCAAGACAGAAAAGGTCCTGCCTTCACTGAGGTTACCTTCTAATGGAGGGGAACAATAAATGAATAAACAAATAAAGAACTATGAGTGCAATAAATAAATAAATAAAATTAAGAAATAAAAACTTCCAAAAAACAAAAGTCCAGGACCTGTTGGCTTCACAGGTGAATTCTATCAAACATTGAGAGATGAGTTAACAACTATCCTTCTGAAACTATTCCAAACATATTGCAGAGGAAGGAACACTCCCAATCTTATTCTATGCGGCCACAATCACCCTGATACCAAAACCAGAAAAAGATATCACAAAAAAAGAAAATTACATGCCAATATAACAGGTGACCATAGATGCAGGATCTTCAACAGAATACTAGCAAACCGAATCTATCATTACAATCAAAGCATCATACACCATGATCAAGTGGGATTTATCCCAGTGGTACAAGGATTTTTCAATATCTGCAACTCAATCCGTGTGATACACTGCATCAACAAATTGAAGAATAAAAAGCATATGATCATCTCAATAGATGCAGAGAAAAACTTTTGACAGATTTCAACAACCCTTTTATGATAACAACTCTCCAGAAAGTGGGCATACAGAGAACATAACTCAACAGAATAAAGGCCATATATGACAAACCTACAGCTAGCATTATACTCAATAATGAAAAGCTGGAAGCATTTCCTCTAAGATCAGGAAAAAGACAAGGATGTCCACTCTCGCCAGTTTTATTCAACATAGTTTTGGAAACCCTAGCCACAGGAATCAGAGAAGAAAAAGAAATAAAGGCAATCCAAATTGGAAAAGAAGTAAAGCTCTCACTGTTTGCAGATGACATGATACTACACATAGAAAATCCTAAAGATGCTACCAGAAAAATACTAGAGCTCATCAATGAATTTGGTAAAGTTTCAGGATACAAAATTAATATACAGAAAACTATGCATTTCTATACACTAACAACAAAAGATCAGAAAGAGAAATTAAAGAAACCCTTCCGTTTACCACTGGATCAAAAAGAATAAAATACCTAGAAATAAACCTACCTAAGGAGGCAAAAGACCTGTTCTCCAAAAACTATAAAATACTGATGAAAGAAATTGAAGATGACACAAACAGAAAGATATGCCATGTTCTTGGATTGGAAGAATCAATATTTTCAAAATGACAATACTACCAAAAGCAATCTACAGATTCAATGCAAATCTTATCAAATTATCAATGGCATTTTTCACAGAACAAAAAAAAACCTTAAAATTTGTATGCAGATACAAAACACCCCAAATAGCCAAAGCAATCTTAAGAAACAAAAATGGAAAAAAAAAGGAAACAAAAATGGACCTAGAGGAATCAGACTATACTACAAATCTACAGTAATCAAGACAATATGGTACTGGCACAAAAACAGAAATATAGATCAATGGAACAGGATAGAAAACCCAGAGATATATGCACACACCTATGGTCACACTTATGGTCAACTTATCTTTGACAAAGGAGGCAAGTATATGCAATGCAGGAAAAAAAGTCTCTTCAATAAGTGGTTCTGAAAAACTTTACAGCTACATGTAAAAAAGTGAAATTAAAACATTATTTAATACCATACACAAAACTAACTCAAATGGATTAAAGACCTAAATGTAAGGCAAGATACTATAAAACGATTAGAGGAAAATATAGGCAGAACACTCTTTGACATAAACCACAGCAATATCTTTTTTGATCCAACTCCTAGAGTAATGGAAATAAAAACAAAATAAACAAATGGGACTTAATTAACCTTAAAAGCTTTTGTACAGCAAAGAAAACCATAAAAAAAATGAAAAGACAATCCACAGAATGGGAGAGAGTATTTGAAAATGATGCAACCCACAAGGGATTAATCTCCAAAATTTACAAACAGCATATGCAGCCTAATATCCAAAAACCAAATACCCCAATCAAAAAATGGGCAGAATACCTAAATGGGCATTTCTCCAAAGAAGACATACAGATGGCCAAGAGGCACATGAAAAGATGCTCTACATCACTTATTATTAGAGAAATGCAAATCAAAACTACAATGATATATCCCCTTACACCAATCAGAATGGCCATCATGAAAAAGTCTACAAACGATAAATATTGGAGAGGGTGTGGAGAAAAGGGAACCCTTCTGCACCATTGGTTGGAATGTAAATTGGTACAGCCTCTATGGAGAACAGTAGGAGTTTCCTTAAGAAACTAAAAATAGAGCTAACATATGATCCAGCAATCCTACTCCTGGGCATATATACAGAGAAAAACATGGTTCGAAAAGACACATGCACCCCAATATTCATTGCAGCACTGTTTCCAATAGCCAAGACATGGAAGCAAACTAATGTCCACCGACAGATGAATGAGTAAAGAAGTTGTGGTACATATATACAATGGAAAGTTACTCAGACATTAAAAAATGAAATAATGCCATTTGCAGCAACATGCATGGACCTAGAGATTATCACACTAAGTGAAGTAAACCAGACAAAGATATCATGATATCCTTTATATGTGGAATTTAAAATAATTATGCAAATGAGCTTATTTGCAAAACAGAAATAGACCCACAGACATGGAAAACGAACTTATGGTTACCAAAGGAGAGGGGGAAGGGATAAATTAGGAGTTTGGGATTAAAATACATGCAATACTGTATATAAAACAGATAACCAACAAGGACCTACTGTATAGCATAGGGAACTACACTCAAGGTCTTATGGTAACCTGTAATGGAGGAGAATGTGAAAAAAGAGTGTACATATTTATGCACCTGTGTGTTTGACTGGGTCACCTTGATGTGACTTGAAAGTAGCACCCTACTGTGAATTAACTGTATTTCAATAAAAAATTGTTAAAAATTAAAAGTAACCACACATGGGCTTCCCTGGTGGCACAGTGGTTGAGAGCCCGCCTGCTGATGCAGGGGACATGGGTGCTTGTCCCGGTCCGGGAAGATCCCACATGCCGCGGAGCGACTGGGCCAGTGAGCCATGGCCACCGAGCCTGTGTGTCTGGAGCCTGTGCTTGGCAACGGGAGAGGCCACAGAAGTGAGAGGCCCGCATATCACAAAAAAAAAAAAAACAAAGAAAAACAACAGTAACTACACCTAACCATAAAAAAAGATGTCGTGTGTGTGTATATATATGTGTGTGTGTGTGTGTGTGTGTGTGTGGTGTGTATACACACACACACACAAGGGAACATTACTCAGCCATTAAAAAAGAATAAAATTCTGCTATTTGTGCCATTTGCAGCAACTTGTATGGATCTAGAGGTTATTATGCTTTGTGAAATAAGTCAAACACAAATACTCTATGTTATCACTTGTATATGGAATCTAAAACATAAAAAAAAGAATGAATATAACAAAACAGAAACAGACGTACAGATACAGAGAACAAAGTTGTGGCTACCAAGGGGAGAAGGAAAATGGGAGTGGCAAGATAAGGGTAGGGAGTTGAGATACTAACTACTATGTATAAAATAAATAAGCAATGAGATATATTGTACAACACAGGGATATACAGCCATTACCTTGTGATAACTCTAATGCAATACGATGTATAAAAATATTAATTCAGGGCTTCCCTGGTGGCGCAGTGGTTGAGAGTCCACCTGCCGATGCAGGGGACACATGTTCGTGCCCCAGACCGAGAAGATCCCACATGTCGCAGAGCGGCGGGATCCGTGAGGCATGGCTGCTGAGCCTGCATGTCCGGAGCCTGTGCTCCACAACGGGAGAGGCCACAACAGTGAGAGGCCCACATACTGCAAAAAATATATATTTATATTGATTCATTCTGTTGTACACCTGAAACTAATATAATATTGTAAATATTGTAAAATATTGTAACTCAATTAAACTTCAATTTTTGAAGAAAAACTGAAAAGACAATCCAGTGAACAGGAGAAAATATTTTCAAATAATATATCTGATAGGGGTTACTCATACAGAATTTATAAAGAATACTTAGGAGAGAGGGGGATGATGGCAGAAGACAAAGACACAGAGATCACCCTCCTCCCCACAGATACATCAGAAATACATCTATACGTGGAACAACTCCTACAGAACACCTACTGAACGCTGGCAGAAGACCTCAGACCAAAAGGCAAGAAACTCCCCACGTACCTGGGTAGGGCAAAAGAAAAAAGAATAAACAGAGACAAAAGAATAGGGATGGGACCTGCACCACTGGGAAGGAGAAGTGAAGGAGGAAAGGTTTCCACACACTAGGAATCCCCTTCATAGGCAGAGACTGCAGGTGGCTGAGCGGGGGAGCTTTGGAGCCGTGGAAGAGAGCACAGCAACAGGGGTGCGGAGGGCAAAGGGGAGAGATTCCCGCACAGAGGATCGGTGCCGACCAGCTCTCGCCAAGCCAAGAGGCTTGTCTGTTCACCCGCCGGGGCGGGGGTGGGCTGGGAGCTGAGGATTGGGCTTCGGTCGGAGCGTAGGGAGAGGACTGGTGGCGAGAACACAGCCTGAAGGAGTTAGTGCACCATGGCTAGCCGGGAAGGAGTCTGGGGAAAAGTCTGGACCTACCGAAGAAGCAAGAGACTTTTTCTTCCCTCTTTGTTTCCTGGTGCAAGAGGAGGGGGGAGTGCTGCTTAAAGGACCACCAAAGACGGACGTGAGCCGCGGATAATAGTGGGGACCACGGAGTTGAGCATGAGACGCACAGGCAGCTGCTGCCACCAACAAGAAGCCTGTGTGTGAGCACAGGTCACTCTCCACAAGGCCCTTCTGGGGAATCTGTGCATCCCGCCACTGCCAGGGTCTCAGGATCGAGGGACAATTTCCCCAGAGAACACAGGAGGCGCCTCAGGCTGATGCAACCTCATGCTGGCCTCTGCCATGGCAGGCTCGCCCTGCACTCCATACCCCTCCCTCCCCCCAGCCTGAGTGAGCTGGAGCCCCCGAATCAGCAGCTCCTTTAACACCGTCCTGTCTGAGTGAAGAACAGACACCCTCCGGCGACCTACACGCAGAGGTGGGGGCAAATCCAAAGCTGAAACACGGGAGCTGTGAGAACAAAGAAGAGAAAGGGAAATCTCTCCCAGCAGCCTCAGGAACAGCGGATTAAATATCCACAATCCACTTGATGTACCCTGCATCTGTGGAATACCTGAATAGACAACGAATCATCCCAAATTGAGGAGGCGGACTTTGAGAGCAAGATGTATTATTTTTTCTCCTTTTCCTCTTTTTGTGAGTGTGTATCTGTATGCTTCTGTATGAGATTTTGTCTGTATAGCTTTGCTTTCACCGTTTGTCCTAGAGTTCGATCTCTCCGATTTTTTTTATTTTTCAAAAAAAATTATTCGTAATAATTATTTTTTTATTTTAATAAACTTATTTTATTTTATCCTCCTTCTTTCTTTCTTTCTACATTTTCTCCCTTTCATTCTGACCCATGTGGATGAAAGGCTCTTGGTGCTGCAGCCAGCAGTCAGGGCTGTGCTTCTGAGGTGGGAGAGCCAACATCAGGTTACTGGTCCACAATAGACATCCCAGCTCCACATGATATCAAATGGTGAAAATCTCCCAAAGACCTCTATCTCAACACCAACACCCACCTTCACTCAACGACCAGCAAGCTACAGTGCTGGAGACCCTACGCCAAACAGCTAGCAAGACAGGAACACAACCCCACCCATTAGCAGAGAGGCTGCCTAAAATGATAAAAAAGTCCACAGACACACCAAAACACACCACCAGACGTGGACCTGTCCACCAGAAACACAAAATCCATCCCCATCCACCAGAACACAGGCAATAGTCCCCTCCACCAGGAAACCTACACAACACACTGAACCAACTTTAGCCACTGGGGACAGAAACCAAAAACAATGGGAACTACAAACATGCAGCCATCAAGAAGGAGACCCAAACACAGTAAGGTAAGCAAAATGAGAAGACAGAAAAACACACAGCAGAGGAAGGAGCAAGATAAAAACCCACCAGACCTAACAAATGGAGAGGAAATAGGCAGTCTACCTGAAAAAGAATACAGAATAATGATAGCAAAGATGATCCAAAATCTTGGAAATAAAATAGAGAAAATGCAAGAAACATTTAACAAGGACCAAGAAGAACGAAAGATGAAACAAGCAACGAAGAACAACACAATAAATGAAATTAAAAATACTCTAGAAGGGAAAAATAGCAGAATAAATGAAGCAGAAGAAAGGATAAGTGACCTGGAAGATAAAATAATGGGAATAACTACTACAGAGCAGAATAAAGATAAAAGATTGAAAAGAACTGAAGACAGTCTCAGAGACTTCTGAGACAACATTAATCGCACCAACATTCAAATTATAGGATTCCAGAAGAAGAGAAAAAGAAAGTGACTGAGAAAATATTTGAAGAGAAAGAAGTTGAAAACTTCCCTAATATGGGAAAGGAAATAGTTAATCAAGTACAGGAAGCACAGAGTCCCATACAAGTTAAACCCATGGAGAAACACACCAAGACACATATTAATCAAACTGTCAAAAATTAAATACAAAGAAAACATATTAAAAGCAGCAAGGGAAAAACAACAAATAACACACAAAGGAATCCCCGTAAGGTTAACAGCTAATCTTTCAGCAGAAACTCTGCAAGCCAGAAGGGACTGGCAGGACATATTTAAAGCAATGAAGGAGAAAAACCTACCAAGATAACTCTACCCAGCAAGGACCTCATTCAGAATTGATGGAGAAATTACAACCTTTACAGACAAGCAAAAGCTGAGAGAGTTCATCACCACCAAACCAGCTTTACAACAACTGCTAAAGGAACTTCTCTAGGCAAGAAACACAACAGAAGGAAAACAGCTACAATAACGAACCCAAAACAATTCAGAAAATGGGAAAAGGAACATACATAATGATAATTACCTTAAATGTAAGTGGACTAAATGCTCCCAGCAAAAGACACAGACTGGCTGATTGGATACAAAAACAAGACCCATATATATGCTGTCTACAAGAGACCCACTTCAGACCTAGAGACACATACAGACTGAAAGTAAGGGGATAGAAAAACATACTCCATGCAAATGGAAACCAAAAGAAAGCTGGAGTAGCAATTCTCATATCAGACAAAATAGACTTTAAATAAAGACTATTAGAAGAGACAAAGAAGGACACTACATAATGATCAAGGGATCCATCCAAGAAGAAGATATAACAATTGTAAATATTTATGCACTCAACATAGAAGCACCTCAATATATAAGGCAAATACTAACAGCCATGAAAGTGGAAATCGACAGTAACACATCCATAGTCGGGGACTTTAACAACCCACTTTCACGAATGGACAGATCATCCAAAATGAAAATAAATAAGGAAACACAAGCTTTACATGATACATAAAACAAGATGGACTTAATTGATATTTATAGGACATTCCATCCAAAAACCAGAGAATACACATTTTTCTCAAGTGGTCATGGAACATTCTCCAGGAGAGATGATATCATGGGCCACAAATCAAGCCTTGGTAAATTTAAGAAAACTGAAACAGTATCAAGTATCATTTCCGACCACAATGCTATGAGACTAGATAACAATTACAGGAAAAAATTTGTAAAAAATGCAAACACATTGAGGCTAAACAATATACTACTTAATAACGAAGTGATCACTGAAGAAATCAAAGAGGAAATTTAAAAATACCTAGAAACAAATGACAATGTATACACAACGACCCAAAACATATGGGATGCAGCAAATGCAGTTCTAAGAGGGACGTTGGTAGCAATACAATGCTCCCTTAAGAAACAGGAAACATGTCAAATAAACAACCTAACCTTGCACCTAAAGCAATTAGAGAAAGAAGAACAAAAAACCCAAAGTTAGCAGAAGGAAAGAAATCATAAAAATCAGATCAGAAATAAATGAAAAAGAAATGAAGGAAACGATAGCTAAGATCAATAAAACTAAAAACAAGTTCATTGAGAAGATAAACAAAATTGATAAACCATTAACCAGATTCATCAAGAAAAAAATGGAGAAGACTCAAATCAATAGAATTAGAAATGAAAAAGGAGAAGTAACAACTGACACTGCAGAAATACAAAAGATCATGAGAGATTACTAAAAGCAACCCTATGCCAATAAAATGGACAACCGGGAAGAAATGGACAAATTCTTAGAAATGCACAACCGGACAAGACTGAATCAGGAAGAAAGAGAAAATATGAGCAGACCAAACACAAGCACTGAAATTGAAACTGTGATTAAAAATCTTCCAACAAACAAAATCCCAGGACCAGATGGCTTCCCAAGCAAACTCTATCAAACATTTAGAGAAGAGCTAACAGCTATCCTTCTCAAGCTCTTCCAAAATATAGCAAAGGAAGGAACACTCCAAAACTCATTCTATGAGGCCACCATCACCTTGATACCAAAACCAGACAAGGATGTCACAAAGAAAGAAAACTACAGGCCAATATCACTGATGAACATGGATGGAAAAATCCTCCACAAAATACTAGCAAACAGAATCCAACAGCACATTAAAAGGATCCTACACCCTGATCAAGTGAGGTTTCTTCCAGGAATGCAAGGCCTCTTCAATTTACACAAATCAAACAACGTGATACAACATATTAACTAATTGAAGGAGGAAAACCATACGATCATCTCAATAGATGCAGAGAAAGCTTTGGAAAAATTCAACACCCATTTATGATAAAAACCCTACAGAAAATAAGCATAGAGGGAACTTTCCACAACATAATAAAGGCAATATATGACAAACCCACAGCCAACATTGTCCTCAATGGTGAAAAATTGAAAGCATTTTCACTAAGATCAGGAATAAGACAAGGTTGCCCACTCTCACAACTCTTATTCAATAGAGTTTTGGAAGTTTTAGCCACAGCAATCAGAGAAGAAAGTGAAATAAAAGGAATACAAATCGGAAAAGAAAAAGTAAAGCTGTCACTCTTTGCAGATGACATGATACTATACATCGAGAATCCTAAAGATACTACTAGAAACCTTCTAAAGCTAATCAGTGAATTTGGTAATGGAGCAGGATACAAAATTAATGCACAGAAATCTCTGACACTGCTATACACTAATGATGAAAAATCTGGAAGTGAATTCAAGAAAAAACTCCCATTTACCATTTCAACAAAAAGAATAAAATATCTTTAATAAACTTACCTAAGGAGAGAAAAGACCTGTATGCAGAAAATGATAAGACACTGATGAATGAAATTAAAGAGGATACAAATAGATGGAGAGATATACCATATTCTTGGATTGGAAGAATCAATATTTTGAAAATGAATCTACTACCCAAAGCAATCTACAGATTCAATGCAATCCCTATCAAAATACCACTGGCATTTTTCACAAAACTGGAACAAAAAATTTCACAATTTGTATGGAAACACAAAAGACCCCGGATAGCCAAAGCAGTCTTGAGAACAACAAACGGAGCTGGAAAAATCAGGCTCACTGTCTTCAGACTACACTACAAAGCTACAGTAATCAAGACAGTATGGCACAAAAACAGAAAGATAGATTAATGGAAGAGGATAGAAAGCCCAGAGATAAACCCACGCACATATGGTCACCTTATCTTTGATTAAGGAGGCAGGAAGATACACAGGAGAAAGGACAGCCTCTTCAATAAGTGGTGCTCGGAAAACTGGACAGGTAAATGTAAAAGTATGAGATTAGATCACTCCCTAACACCAGACACAAAAATAAGCTCAAACTGAATAAAAGCCCTAAATTTAAGGCAAGAAACTTTCAAACTCTTAGAGGAAAACATAGGCAAAACTCACTATGACATAAATCACAGCAAGATCCTTTTTGACCCACTTCCTAGACAAATGGAAATAAAAAAAAAAATAAACGAAAGGGACCTAATGAAACAGCAAAGCTTTTGCACAGCAAGGGAAACCATGAAAAAGATGAAAATACAACTTCAGAATGGGAGAAAATATTTGCAAATGAAACAATGGAAAAAGGATTAATCTTGAAAATTTATAAGAAGCTCTATAACAAAAAAACAAACAACCCAATCCAAAAATGGGCAGAAGACCTAAATAGACATTTCTCCAAAGAAGATACACAAACTGCCAACAAACGCACGAAAGAGTGCTCAACATCATTAATCATTAGATAAATGCAAATCAAAACTACAATGAGATATCATCTCACACCAGTCAGAAAGGCCATCATCAAAAAATCTAGAAACAATAAATTCTGGAGAGGGAGTGGAGAAGAGGGAACACTCTTGCACTGCTGGTGTGGATGTGAATTGGTATGGCCACTAAGAAGAACAGTAAGGAGGTTCCTTAAAAAACTACAAAGAGAACTACAATATGACCCAGCAATCCCACTACTGGGCTAATACCCTGAGAAAACCATAATGCAAAAAGAGTCATGTATGAAAATGTTCATTGTAGCTCTGTTTACAATAGCCTAGAGACAACCTAAGCGTCTATCATTGGATGAATGGATAAAGAAGATGTGGGACATATATACAATGGAATATTACTCAGCCTTAAAATAAAACGAAATTGAGCTATTTGTAATGAGGGGTATTGACCTAGAGTCTGTCATACAGAGTGAAGTAAGTCAGAAAGAGAAAAACAAATACCATATGCTAAAACATATATATGGAATTTAGGGGATAAAATGTCATGAAGAACCTAAGGGTGAGACAAGAATAAAGAAACAGACCTACTAGAGAATGGACTTGAGGATATGGGGAGGGGAAAGGGGAAGGTTCGACAAAGCAAGAGGGATGCATGGACATATATACACTACCAAACATAAGGTAGATATTTACTTGGAAGCAGCCGCATAGCACAGGGAGATCAGCTCAGTGCTTTGTGACTACCTGGAGGGGTGTGATAGGGAGGGTGCGAGGGAGGGAGATGCAGGAGGGAGGAAATATGGGAACATATGTATATGTATAATTGATTCACTTTGTTATAAAGCCAAACTAACACACCATTGTAAAGCAATTATACTTAAATAAAGATGTAAAAAAATAAATTAATTTTGAAAAAGCAGCAAGGGATAAACAACAAATAACACACAAGGGAATCCCCATAAGTTTAACAACTGATGTTTCAGCACAAACTCTTCAAGTCAGACAGGACTGGCAAGATATATTTAAAGTGATGAAGGAGAAAAACCTACAACTAAGATTATTCTACCCAGCAAGGATCTGATTCAGATTTGATAGAGAAATTAAAGCCTTTACGGACAAACAAAAGTTGAGAGAGTTCAGCACCACCAAACCAGCTTTACGACAAATGCTAAAGGATCTTCTCTAGGCAAGAAACACAAGAGAAGGAAAAGACCTACAATAACAAAGCCAAGACAAATAAGAAAATGGGAATAGGAACATACATGTTGAAAATTACCTTAAATGTAAATGGATTAAATGCTCCCACCAAAAGATACAGACTGGCTGAATGGATACAAAAACAAGACCCATATATATGCTGTCTACAAGAGACCCACTTCAGACCTAGAGACACATACAGACTCAAAGTGAGGGGATTGAAAAAGATATTCCATGCAAATGTAAACCAAAAGAGACCTGGGGTAGCAATTCTCATATTGGACAAAATAGACTTTAAAATAAAGACTATTAGAAGAGACAAATAAGGACACTACATAGTGATCAAGAGATCAATCCAAGAAGAAGATATAAAAATTGTAAATATTTATGCACCCAACACAGAAGCACCTCAAAACATAAGGTAAAAACTAACAGCCATAAAAGGGGAAGTCAACAGTAACACATTCATAGTAGGGGAATTTAACACCCCACTTTCACGAATGGACAGATCATCCAAAATGAAAATAAATAAGGAAACACAAGCTTTAAATGGTACATTAAAAAAGATGTACTTAATTGATATTTATAGGACATTCAATCCAAAAACTACAGAATACACACTTTTCTCAAGTGCTCACGGAAGATTCTCCAGGATAGATCATATCTCGGGTCACAAATCAAGCCTTGGTAAATTTAAGAAAATTGAAATTGTATCCAGTCTCTTTTCCAACCACAATGCTATGAGACTAGATATCAATTACAGGAAAAGATCTGTAAAAAATACAAACACATGGAGGCTAAACAATACACTACTTAATAACGAGGTGATCACAGAGGAAAACAAAAAATACCTAGAAATAAATGACAATGCAGACACGACGACCCGGAACCTATGGGATGCAGCAATAGCAGTTCTAAGAGGGAAATTTATAGCAATGCAATCCTACCTTAAGAAACAGGAAACATCTTGAATAAACAACCTAACCTTGCACCTACAGCAATTAGAGAAATAAGAATAAAATAACCCACACGTTAGCAGAAGGAAAGAAATCATAAAAATCAGATCGGAAATAAATGAAAAATAAATGAAGGAAATGATAGCAAAGAGCAATTTAAAAAGCTGGTTCTTTGAGAAGATAAACGAAATAGATAAACCATTAATCAGACTCATCAAGAAAAAAATGGAGAAGACTCAAATCAATAGAATTAGAAATGAAAAAGGAGAAGTAACAAATGACACTGCAGAAATAAAAAAGATCATGAGAGATTACTACAAGCAACCCTATGCCAATAAAAAGGACAATCTGGAAGAAATGGACAAATTCTTAGAAATGAACAACCTGCCAAGACTGAATCAAGAAGAAATAGAAAATATGAACAGATCAATCACAAGCACTGAAATTGAAACTGTGATTTAAAATCTTCCAGCAAACAAAAGCCCAGGACCAGATGGCTTCACAGGTGAATTCTATCAAATATTTAGAGAAGATCTAACACCTATCCTTCTCAAAGTCTTCCAAAATATAGCAGACGGAGGAACACTCCCTATCATTCTATGAGGCCACCATCACCCTGATACCAAAAACAGACAAGGATGTCACAAAGAAAGAAAACTACAGGCCAATCTCACTGATGAACATAGATGCAAAAATCCTCAACAAAATACTAGCAAACAGAATCCAACAGCACATTAAAAGGATCCTACACCATGATCAAGTGGGGTTTATTCCAGGAATGCAAGGATTCTTCAATATACGCAAATCAATCAACGTGATACACCATATTAAAAAACCTAAGGATGAAAACCATATGATCATCTAAATAGATGCTGAGAAAGCTTTCAACAAAATTCAACACCCATTTATGATAAAGACCCTGCAGAAATTAGGCATAGAGGGAAACTTCCACAACATGATAAAGGCCATATATGAGAAACCCACAGCCAACATCATCCTCAATGGTGAAAAACTGAAAGCATTTCCACTAAGATCAGGAACAAGACAAGGTTGCCCACTCTCACCATTCTTATTCAACATAGTTCTGGAAGTTTTAGCCATAGCAATCAGAGAAGAAAAGGAAATAAAAGGAATCCAAATCGGAAAAGAAGAAGTAAAGCTGTCACTGTTTGCAGATGACATGGTACTCTACATAGAGAATCCTAAAGATGCTACCAGAAAACTACTAGAGCTAATCAATGAATTTGGTAAAGTAGCAGGATACAAAATTAATGCACAGAAATCTCCGGCATTCCTATACCCTAATGATGAAAAATCTGAAAGTGAATTCAAGAAAACACTCTCATTTACCATTGCAACAAAAAGAATAAAATACCTAGGAGTAAACCTACCTAAGGAGACAAAAGACGTGTATGCAGAAAATTATAAGATACTGGTGAAAGAAATTAAAGATGATACAAATAGATGAAGAAATATACCATGTTCTTGGATTGGAACGATCAACATTGTGTAAATGACTCTACTACCCAAAGCAATCTACAGATTCAATGCAATCTCTATCAAACTACCACTGGCATTTTTCACAGAACTGGAACAAAAAAATTTCACAATTTGTATGGAAACACAAATCACCCCGAATAGCCAAAGCAATCATGAGAATGAAAAATGGAGCTGGAGGAATCAGGCTCCCTGGCTTCAGACTATACTACAAAGCTACAGTAATCAAGACAGTATGGTACTCGCACAAAAACAGGAATATAGATCAATGGAACAGGACAGAAAGCTCAGAGATAAACTCATGCACATATGGTCATCTTATCTTTGATAAAGGAGGCAGGAATGCACAGTGGAGAAAGGACAGCCTCTTCAGTGAGTGGTGCTGGAAGAACTGGACGGGTACATATAAAAGTATGAAATTAGATTACTCTCTAACACCATACACAAGAATAAGCTCAAAATGGATCAAAGACCTAAATGTAAGGCCAGAAACTATCAAACTCTTAGAGGAAAACATAGGCAGAACACTCTATGACATAATTCATAGCAAGATCCTTCTTGACCCACATCCTAGACAAATGGCAATAAAAACAAAAATAAAGCAATGAGACCTAATGAAACTTCAAAGCTTTTTCACAGCAAAGGAAATCATAAACAAGACCAAAAGGGCTTCCCTGGTGGCACAGTTGTTGAGAGTCCGCCTTCCTATGCAGGGGACACGGGTTTGTGCCCCAGTCCATGAAGATCCCACATATCGTGGAGCGGCTGGGCCCGTGAGCCATGGCCGCTGAGCCTGTGCATCCAGAGGCTGTGCTCTGCAACGAGAGAGGCCACAACAGTGAGAGGGTCGTGTACCGAAAAAAAAAATACAAGACCAAAAGACAACGCTCAGAATGGTAGAAAATATTTGCAAATGAAGCACCTGACAAAGGATTAATCTCCAAAATTTACAAGCAGCTCATGCAGCTCATTAGCAAAAAACAAATAATCCACTCCAAAAAGGGCACAAGACCTAAATAGAAATTTTTCTAAAGAAGATATACAGGCTGCCAACAAACACATGTAAGAATGCTCAATATCCTTAGGAATTAGAGAAATGCCAATCAAAACTAGAACGAGATATCATCTCACACTGGTCAGAATGGCCATCATCAAAAAAATCTAGAAACAATAAATGCCTGAGAGGGCGTGGAGAAAAGGGGACAGTCTTGCACTGCTGGTGGGAATATGAATTGGTACAGCCACTATGGAGAACAGTATGGAGGTTCCTTAAAAAACTACAAATAGAACTACCGTATGACCCAGCAATCCCACTACTGGGCATACACCCTGAGAAAACCATAATTCTAAAAGAGTAATGTACCAAAATGTTCATTGCAGCTCTATTTACAATAGCCCGGAGATGGAAACAACCTAAGTGCCCATCATCGGATGAATGGATAAAGAAGATGTGGCACATATTTACAATGGAATATTACACAGCCATAAAAAGAAATGAAATTGAGCTATTTGTAATGAGGTGGATAGACCCAGAGTCTGCCATACAGAGTGAAGTAAGTCAGAAAGAGAAAGACAAATACCGTATGCTAACACATATATATGGAATTTAAGAAAAAAATATCATGAATAACCTAGGGGTAAGAAAGGAATAAGGACACAGACCTACTAGAAAATGGACTTGAGGATATAGGGAGGGGGAAGGGTGAGCTGTGACAAAGCGGGAGAGAGGCATGGACATATATACACTACCAAACGTAAGGTAGATAGCTAGTGGGAAGCAACCGCATAGCACAGGGAGATCAGCTCGGTGCTTTGCGACCGCCTGGTGGGGTGGGTTAAGGAGGGTGGGAGGGAGGGAGACACAAGAAGGAAGAGATATGGGAACATATGTGTATGTATAACTGATTCACTTTGTTATAAAGCAGAAACTAACACACCATTGTGAAACATTTATACCGCAATAAATATGTAGAAAAAAAAGAAAATGTGGCACATGTATACAATGGAATATTAGCCATACAAAGAAACAAAATTGATCTATTTGTCGTGAGGTGGATGGACCTAGAGTCTGTCATACAGAGTGAAGTAAGTGAGAAGAGAAAGACAAATACCGTATGCTAACACATATATATGGAATTTAAGAAAAAAATGTCATGAAGAACCTAGCAGTAAGACAGGAATAAAGACACAGACTACTAGAAAATGGACTTGTGGATATGGGGAGGGGGAAGGGTAAGCTGTGACAACGCGAGAGAGTGGCATTGACATATACAGACTATCAAACGTAAAATAGATAGCTAGTGGGAAGCAGCCATATAGCACAGGGAGATCGGCTTGGTGCTTTGTGACCACCTAGAGGGGTGGGATAGGGAGGGTCGGAGGGAGGGAGATGCAAGATGGCAGAGATATGGGAACATTTGTGTATGTATAACTGATTCACTTTGTTATAAAGCAGAAACTAGCACACCATTGTAAAGCAATTATACTCCAATAAAGATGTAAAAAAATAAAGTCATGAAGAACCTAGGGGTAAGATGGGAATAAAGACACAGATCTACTACAGAATGGACTAGAGGAAATGGGGAGTGGGAAGGGTAAGCTTTGACAAAGTGAGAGAGTGGCATGGACATATATACACTGCCATACTTAAAATAGATAGGTAGTTGGAAACAGCCCTATAGCACCGGGAGTTCAGCTCGGTGCTTTGTGACCACCGAGAGGGTTGGGATAGGGAGGGTGGGAGGGAGGGAGACACAAGAGGGAAGAGATATGGGAACATATGTATATGTGTAACTGATTCACTTTGTTATAAAGCAGAAACTAACACACCATTGTAAAGCAATTATACCCCAATAAAGATGTTAAGGAAAAAAATGATGTAAAAAAAAATAACACCATAATGAGATATTACGTCACACCCACTACCATGGCTGTAATGAAAACAAAAATGTTTGAATCTCTTCTAATATAAGTCTTTCTCCATAGATTTATGATCTCACAGTGTTGAGATACTAATTTCTTGTTATAACTGTAATAATTGTTTTCATTATAAGTTTGCGTCTAGATTATTCTGTTCAAAAGAACAGATTAATCATTCATATGCAAGCATCATTTTATAAGTATTTTTTTAAAAAACTAAACATGTTAAAAAAATTTTTTAATAAAATAAATAAAAAAAAAAACTAAACATGTGAAGGTGGGAAGGAATGGTTAAACTGTGAAAATATCCTTGTGCTGATTTTAGTGAAGCCACTATAAATCATGTTTCAGACACTATCTCATAACCTGATTAAACACTTATTCTATATGGAAAAGGGCATGCCATGAAAATGCATATGCAAAATTATCCCAGCTTTGTAAGAGCATATTAGCAAGGCAATGGAAAGTGTTAATATTTGACTATGAGCCTTGTGGAATGGGAGGTGGGTTTATAGTTGATTATTTTCTTCTTCATGTCAATTTGCTAAACTGTACACCGTGCCCACATTGCCCATACAATTCCTGTGCAATCAGTGAAAAAGAAAAAAAAAATTATCCTCAACAAGTCCGGGAGTACAAGTCAGTAAAAATTACCGAGAGATTGGGTCAAGATGGCAGACTGAGCACTAGTGCATTTCTCTCCTACCTCAAATTCCCTTAAATGACAGAAAAGACAGTTTTCTGTATATAAAGAATAACTCCAGAATTACAAGGGGAAAGGAAAGGGCAAATTCCTGGAGGATGAAAAGCAGATGGATCAGGGGTACTGAGGTAAGGATAAGGGTGGGGGTGGGGAGACTGGGGGCCCAGAACTGAAGAGGGGGCGCAAGGCGATTGGGGAGGGGATTTGTTGGTCAGGCGGCTCCAGATTTTGGGAAAGGGGCGGGGCAAGGAACCAAAGAGCGCCTCCCAGGCCCAGGGCAGGGGCGGACAAGAGAGTTGGCGGGCGAGGTGCGGGGGGGGGGGGGGGGGGGGCGGTGGGCGGGTGATTTGCTGGGCAGGAAGGGGAGGCCTCTCTCCTGGCCGGAAGCTGTGCTATACGGAAAAGAGGGAGGAGACTGCGGCGACTGCAGCGGCTGGTGGGAACCTGATGTGGCAGAGGGGCTGCTGCTGCCAACAGGGAGCGGAGGGCCCGCGAGCCGAGTGCTGGAGACACTGCCGCCATCCTGTTTGCCTGTCCAGCAGCCCACTTGACACGCTCTTCTCCTAAGGATCCTTCCTTTCAGCTCTTGCAAGCACCTGGCTCGTCGTCTGCTGGTCCTCCTTTGACACAGGCTCACCGCGGAGGCAGCAGCGAGGTGCCCGATTTGGGCACGCGAGGCCCGCTATCCCCGGCCTGGGGGAATCTGTGTCCCCTGGCCTGGACAGTGTTGGACGCAGGGCGGGAGGAATGGGGGGGTGCCCCCTATTTCTTTGACTGTAACCGCAACTTCTTCACGCTACCATAGCCTGAACTAGCTGGGGAGGAAGGTTACTGCAGGCACGCAGCCAGAATGCCTTGATTTCCAGCCTTTCCGCATAGCTTTCGGGAAAAACTTAGGCGTGGGTGCACAGAATGCACTAATTAGGAGAAAAAGTTCATCGTGTCATGCATTGAATTTATTTTTTCTTGATTTCCTTTCTTGGTCCTCCTTGCTACTGTGCTCCGCGCAGGCATGAAGACCCCGCTCGGAAAAGCAGCTGCAGGGCAGCGGTCCAGGACAGGCGCAGGACATGCCAGTGTGTCTGTGACCGTGATGAAGAGAAAGGCTGCACACAAGAAGCATAGGAGCAGACCCACCTCCCAGCATCGGAGGAACATCGTAGGCTGCAGAATTCGGCACGGATGGAAAGATGGAGATGAACCTCTAACACAGTGGAAGGGAACCGTTCTGGATCAGGTACCTGTAAATCCCTCTCTGTATCTTATCAAATATGATGGATTTGACTGTGTTTATGGATTGGAACTTCATAGAGATGAAAGAGTGTCATCACTTGAAATCCTTCCTAATAGAGTTGCATCATCTAGAATCAGTGATACACACTTGATAGAAATTATGATTGGCAAAGCAGTGGAACATATTTTTGAGACAGAGGAAGGTTCCAAAAATGAATGGAGGGGGATGGTCTTAGCTCAGGCACCTGTCATGAACACATGGTTTTACATTACCTATGAGAAAGATCCTGTATTATATATGTACCAGCTCTTAGATGATTATAAAGATGGTGACCTACACATCCTTCCAGATTCCAATGATTCTCCTCTTGCAGAGAGGGAGCCAGGAGAAGTCATAGACAGCCTAGTAGGCAAACAGGTGGAATATGCCAAGGAGGATGGCTCCAAGAGAACTGGCATGGTCATTCATCAGGTGGAAGCAAAACCCTCTGTGTACTTCATCAAATTTGATGATGATTTCCATATCTATGTCTATGATTTGGTAAAAACATCTTAGAGGTCATTTTGAAATTTGCCAAATATGTGAGACTGTTTGTAAAATCTGAACACACAAGAAGTCTGGATTGCTTTACAGTTTGTAAGAACCATATTCTCCCCCTTTTTCACACTTTTGCCTGGCAAAAAATTGGAACTTCCACCCTCTCAGACATTTTTTGAAGAAACCTTTTGCCTTTATCTCCAACCGTTTTACCGGTTCCTCCCCACAGAAGAATGATTGACTTAGCTAATTAGTGAGAGGGGTAAAGTCTGACATCCATCGGCCCATATTTTTATCTTGGGTGGTGTTAATAGGCTAAAGGTAGCTGAACACCTCTTGCCTCATTCTTTTGGGCATTTGGACAATCTGCACTCACTGAAGTGTGAAGCTTCCTGAGATATGCAATGTGGCTGGCTGGATAAATTTCTTTGCAATTCAACCCTCCCCTTAGGGCTGGCTGGGTTAGTGTCTTTGCAATTCAACCCCTCCCCTTCAAAAGTCTAATATGGGGAGGAATGGGAAGCTTATTTTGGTCTTCTGTCTAAGTTGCATTTTAAATTCTAACTATAATGAAAGTAAGGCTAATATTTTGTTCCATTTCTGATTCTTGTACCTATTACTAAACTTGGTTTGGAAATCAAGAGGGTAATTATTTTGCACTTTAGTACATAAGCATAGGCTGAGAAACCTTACAAAATTGTTAAGAGGGCAAGCATTTGGGAACCAAACCGCAAGTGGAGAAATCGCGGTTGGTCATTAATGGCATTAGGATTTCTGTTGTCTACAATAGCTCTGGCTGGTACCTGCAGACAAGGAGTGGGTTTTTACAGACAAAGGCTGTGCAGGCAGACTTTAGCACAATTGGGCTTTGCCAGCCCAATAGAGCATTAGGCCGGGCTGTAGCTCTAGTCCTCAGTCACAGGATAAAGGCCAGGTTTGGCAAGGGTTGGCAGATCTGTCTAGGACCTCAATATAAAGGAGCAAAAATCTGGAATCAGGCTGAGATACAGATTTCTTTCCTATACCAAGAAGGACGCTTTGAAAAATTTTAAATTAGGTTTTCATTTGATTCTTAGAAGACTTCTGAGTCCCAGCATATGAGGTGGGCAATGCACTTGCTAGAACTAAGAAAAGCTGAAAATAGGCTTTGCTTCCTTGTAGGAACTGGTGAGCTCATTTATTCTGGTGTCCTAATAGGACTGAGGAACACAGAGATTAGAATCAGTGCTAGATGATCAATAGACTTAATGATTTTCTAAGTGCTTAATGATGTTTTTAATGCTGTCATTTGTAGATAGAAATCTAATAGATATTTGTTAGTGTTTTGTTTTTCAACTTTATCCTGTTTCTTGGCTGGACCTAAGAAACTCATGTGCAGATAAGGATGAGCCCTACTTCAGCAGAAAAATAAGTAATGGAGTGGGCCTTGTACCTTCCATTATTGAAGGCATTAGTGAAGGTTAACTTTGGAAAGTTAACTAGGAAAGAAAATGTTGAAAAATAAGCAGGGTTTTGGAGAGAAGCACCCGGCCAAAGCCAATGCATTCTCATTGGGTTTCTGATAGAAGCTCCATTAGCAATAACAGACAGGCCATGGACTTCTGCATATTTGGGGCTGGGACTCATGCCAGTACAATCAACCACTTGGGAAATATCTTCCAAATTAGTTTAAGTTCACAGGTCATGGAGTCCAGACTACCGGCACAGACAGACTGGCATCCTGCTGAGGATGAAACCAAGAAAGTGTTCTCTTCTCCCATGTTTTCTCTGTCTATGTTTCTTCCTTTTGATGCCACTAAGTCTCTGCTCAGATATTTGATTGACAACAGCAATGTGGGTCTGTATTACCCTATTTACTAAGTCCTGGGGACATAAATTTGCTTGAGATATCTGTTTTAGAGGCTGAGGATTAGTGTGCTTGCTAAGTTTTTGGATGTGAGGCTGACACCGTGATAATCTTATGTCCTGTTGACCCTGTGGACTCTTAATGTATGACATATATGTATGACATGCAATTGTGGGGTTAGATTAATTCAACTCCTGAAGTTCTGAAGGAACTACACCAAATCAAGAGGAAGACAGCCCAGGCTACAGCTGATGAAGGAACCCCATATCTGTCCAGACATCTTTGTGAGATCTGTATGGCTGACATCAGAAAAACCAAGAAATTGGGGAAGGCAGAATTTTGGACTTTAATTCCTTTGGACTTTAAAATAGAAATTTAATTGGGGGCATTCATTTTTCCCTTGGAGTTTAATAGTTGGTGTGATTTTCATACAGTTCAAATTAAGGCATTTTCATTATGTTGTTGATATTGTATTATTTGTAGTATTTTAATGCTACCTTTAGGGCTTATTGTATAATCTTTTAAGCTATGTCAGATAATGTGGCTGGACATAATTATAAATTGGGGATAAAATAGTGAGTGAATTTTCAACCTGGGGTGTAATGTAGCCTTAGAGTTAATTTAATTACTGTTTTAGTTTGACTTATTTCAGAGCCTTCTGGGGCAAAAGCAGAACTGCTCACCAGTCTTACACAAGAGGGAGCAGGACATTCCTAAGATACTGGTGGTCTTCCCCGAAAGGACAGCCAAGCCCTGTTTGTCTTGGGTGTTGACAATGTGGACAGAAATGTCCAATGGTATGATAGGATCTATCCTCTGCCTCTCTCCATGTTCCTGGCCAAGAAACAAAAGGACTTGTGCCTCTCAAAAATATTTGGAAGAAAATTTCTACCCATCTCCCAAATGGGAGGAGAAATAACTTGGTGAACTTGAGAAAAGGTTATTATGGATATGCAACTTAGGGGCCTCTTGGCTCTTGAGCTCATTGCTCACAGAAAGATATGGAAAAAACTACAGTCCTTCACTACATGGCTGGATAAACATCTAATCTGTAGACGTCTCTCACCCTCTGGGGTGGGGGGATCCATTGTCTTTACACTTGGGGTAAAAGTTCATTTCAGGCTTAGGTCCAAAACGTGTTCTCCAGTCCAGACCTATCAGCAATAAAGCTGGTATCTATTTTTATTCTTTAAAAATTTTTAACTTATAAATCATTTTTGGACAAAAACACACACCTCTGGTAAAAATCAAACAGTACAAAAGGATATACAGTATAAAGTAAGTCTCCTTCCTTTTTTCCCACCCCTGACCTCAGCGCCAATTTCCAAAGATAACCACTCTTACCAGTTACTATGTATTTTTCCGGAGATAATCCATGTATTTACAAGTATATTATATATGTGTGTATCAGATTTTTATACAAATTGTGGCATACTATACATGCTGTTATGAATTTTTCTTTTTCATTTAACAATATATTAAAGCTGGTATTTTAATCCCTCTTTGATTACTGTGTATATTTTTTAGTTGGTTCAGAATCTGTAAGGGAAGGAGGTATGATTAATTTGGACTTCCATACCCCAACCTAGTTTAATGAAAACTTACATGTCCCTGAAAACCAACAATTTCTGCCAGGTAAATTTTTCTGACTAGTAGAATGTGAAATGTATGTAAACATGATCGATTTTGTGGAAGGAATTCCTTGAGGCCAGTATATTTTTGTTGAGGGAATTTAAAGGGGGAATCAACTATAAATTGAAGCTGTGGAAAAAGTTAAGGTACTATAATCAGTTATTCAAAATTGAAATGAACAATCATTTTTTTATTCCAACTTACACTGACATCTACTGCCATATGCAAATTTGTTTGCCTTTATGACAGAATGCTTTTCTGCATATAACAAGAAACCCCTGTTAAACATGTTTAAACAGTTACCAAGCATTATTGACTCATGTAACTAAAATAATCCAAAAGTTAGATGGGCTTCAGGCACAGTTTGATTGGGGCTCAGGCTCAGTGTCTGTGATTTGTTATGAGTTTCCCTCTTCAGTATTTCAGTTACATTCTCAGGCTGCCTTTCCTCATGGTAGCAAAATTAGACCAGCA
Source organism: Globicephala melas (assembly GCF_963455315.2). Lineage (NCBI taxonomy): Eukaryota > Metazoa > Chordata > Mammalia > Artiodactyla > Delphinidae > Globicephala > Globicephala melas. The sequence continues at coordinate 78,269,708 of NC_083335.1, forward strand.
GGTCCAGGCCACAGCAGTTCCAGTCTAGAGAAAGTTAAATAACCTATGTCCTGTGATGCATTCTGAACTGGCTTAGGTCACATACCTAGACCACTGAAGTCTCATGGATGAAATGCACTGATTGGCTTAGCCAGGGCATGTGTTCCATCCCTAAACCCTAAAATATATCTCCCTAGAACCAAATGGATTCCTAGTGAAATCAAGAGCATGAGGAGTGAATGCCATGAACCAATCACAAATGTCTAGTATAGCTTCTTCCTTTGGGTAGTGAGCATCCATGAACACCTTTCTTCCCACATATCCACTTTCAAAAATGTTCACACCTACATGTAGTAAATTTATGTCTTCAAAGGGGAAAAACCTAAAGTCTTATCCAGTTACTACATTTAACATTAAGTTTAGGATCTCTAGTTGATCTGCAGACATCTTCAGATCCATCATCCTAGCAGTCTTGTCACCTGTAGTTAAATTACAAACTAACCTTCACTCCAACATACCCCATATACAATTGTGAAGAAATAACCAGAGAAATATAATAAAAACTACCATTTGAAAGAAGGGAGGAAACAGGAAGCAATACACAGTAGTTTCTGGTTCAAAGCATATTTCATAATCTGTTAGACAAGGACTCTGCCCTAGCAGTAGAATGAGTCCTCTGGTCAGCCAGCCTCTTTTTTGTTCTCTAAGAGGGTCTCCCTTGGAGACATATCTTGGGTGGATGCACTTTCTTGGGGATGAACAGCTTTAACTCTCTGCTTCATCTTATGCCATTTCTTGTGTCTAGGAGTTGTTCTGGGTTTAAATAATGAGTATTTGCTGTTGTTGGCCAGGATTGGAGTCCCTTTAATATAGTAGTTCTCAAACTTTAGCACATGTTAGAATCACCTGAAGAGATTGTTAAACTACAGATTGTTGGGGCCCACCAACAGAAATTCTGATTCAGTAAGTCTAGTGTGGGGTCCAAGGATTTATGTATTCTAACAAGTTCACACAGGAGACTGATACTTCTGGTCCTGGGATCCCATAATGAGAATCACTAACTTGTAGGTGTCAATCGAGTGAGGCCAGAATCGTTATTTCCTTAAATTACCTGATAATAAATTTACATCAGCTGCTTGCTAAAATATAAGCTCCTGAACCTTGCCTTAGTTTTAATAAATCAAAATCTCTTGGCAGGGGAATAGGGGGACCTGGAAAACCTCGACCAGACATTCCAAGTGATTCTTATTATTATCATCAATACTGATTAGGAAACATTGGTCTAGGAAATTAGGATTTTCTTGACCCCAATCTTATTTCCTTGTAAGTCTGTCTCCTTGCCATTGCTCTCACAAAGCTTAGTTTGAGATAAGGAATTTGGCTTTTCTAATCCTACAAGTTTCCAGATTCTCAGGTCTCTTTCAACTAGGATTTCAGACAACCAATAACTAAGGTAAGAAACCTCCATTTTGTTTCCTCGCTGTTTTCAGATAGGCCAGTTTCCACTATGGATATAGTATGCTTGAACTTTGCCTAAGAAGCCTAGATCTGAGGGATCCAAAGGAGTATAGAGTAGGAGAAACAATGAGATCAATAGAATGGGCATAATTCCAGGCTCCACTAGCTCTGTGATTCGGCTCTAGTGACTTAATCTTTTTAAGCCTACTATTGCAGGTAATAATCCTTACCTTACTCAGTTCTATTGAGAACTAAATGAGAAGCTATATTCTTAGCATATAATAGTGCAGTGCAGGTACTTAATAAAAATGAATTCCATCTAGTTTCCAAGAGGCTACAGCCCACATTCTTTTAGTAAACATTTATATTTAGCAATGTCCAGTGACATTTAACTAGTGAATATAGTCCAGAAATTCTATTACTGAAATGTGACTTTAAATAATTCTTTAGATGTGTATAGCTCCTTCCTTTCCTACTAAGAACTTTCCCAGAGAGCTGATAAATCTTCATAGCATTCCTGGATGGTTAGGAGGGCAGGGATTTATTCTATTTTGTAGATTCAATCACTCATTTATTCAAATGCTTTTTGTTGGACTTGGCTAACAGTAAAGAAGGAAATAGATAAGGTCCATACTTTTAGCAAGCTTAGATTCTCATAGTGGGAGAAAGACAACAAAGATGTAGACAAATAACCTATATAATTTCTGGGAGTGATAACTTGTATGACGATAAAGCAATGGGATAGAAAGTAACTGAAATAAGGGAGCTATTTCAGCTAGAGCTTGTCAGAAAAAGGTCTGAGTGGATATTTGAACAGATAACTGAATGATGAGAAGCTAGCCCATGCAACAGTTTGAAGGAGGAATGATCTAGAAATAAAAACAAGTTGAAAGGCTAGGATAGCTGAAATCATTTATTCATGGTTATTAATGCAGTCATATGTTTAATACTGAGACCTATGGTTCATGATTTTTCTCTACTGTTCTATACAGCCGACTAACTATGTTACTGTTGTTTTCTGGTATTTTTGTCTCTTTGTGGAGGTCAAAGAACATTACAGACATCATGTCTGTGCATTATTTCAATTGTTACCCTGATCCTGGAGATGAAGTAAAGGGGCTAAAAAGTCAATGAATAAATGGAAATGGGGCAGATTTCTTCCCCAACCCCAAATTTATGATGCAGATCCACAGCACAGAGTTAAAGTTGAAGCCCATACATAATGTAGTGAATGTGTACACCTATTTTTGTGGTTACAGTTTCAAATACACACTACATTTCAGCCATTTAGTTTATATCATTCATCTTTGGAGGGTGGTGGAATGGCAAAAAACATTTATTGAACACCTAGTATGTGCCAGGCATATCTTAATCTTCACAGCATATTGGGAACTAAGTGTTACTATTTCCATTTTACAGATTAGGAAATCAAGCTTAGAGAGAAAAAGGATACAAGGGTCATAGATGTAAAATAGATAACTAGTGGGAAGCAGCTGCATAGCACAGGGAGATCAGCTCGCTGCTTTGTGACCACCTAGAGGGTTGGGATAGGGAGGGTGAGAGGGAGGTGCAAGAGGGAGAGGTTATGGGGATATATGTATACATATAGCTGATTCACTTTGTTATACAGAAAAAACTAACACAAAATTGTAAAGCAATTATACTACAATAAAGATGTTAAAAATAAATAAATAAGTAAGTAAATAAATAAATAAATAAATATAGATGCAAGGGTCACACAACTAGTAACAATACTGGACATGAACCTAGGTCTCCTGATGCCAAGTGCTGTTCTATCAATAATTATTATTTTTACTAACATTTGCCTAAAGAAATGGGAAAAAAGCAAGAGCACCAAGGGAGAAATCAAAGTGATTTACAGCTGTGATCTTCCTATTCTTTCATCTCTACCACCTTCTCTCAACACATACTTTGTTCCTACTCTTAAATCTACTACATTCATTCAACAAATTTATTTAGTATCTATTTTTTTCCAAGCACTGTAACTAGGAACTTGGAATATTTCAGTAAATAAAACAGTCAATGATCTCTGTTCTCATGGAGCTTACATGCAGACAAGAGGAAGCTGGCAATAAACAATAAAAATAATAAGTAAATAAATTATATGGGATGTCAGAAAGTGACATTTTGAAAAATTTGTTCTGTTTGAACAAAAAGAAAATTAGAAAAGGGTAAGAGGTGAGAGGAGTGGTGGGATGCAATATTAAATAGGGAGATTAGGATAGATTTCATGGGGAAGGTGATATTTGAGCAAAGTTATGATGTGAAGGAGTTAGCCAAGCATGTAGCTAGAGAGAGCATTCATGGTAAAAGGAACTGCTAGAGGAAAGGCCCTAAGGTAGGTGTGTTATTGGCATGTTCAGAGACCAAGGAGGCTACTTTGTCTATAGCTACAAAAGTGAGGGTGAGCGACATAGGTGAAGTCAGAGAGGTAATAAGGGACTAAATCATATAAGGCCCTGTAATGCATTGTAGGAACTCTGTATGAAGTGAGGAGCCTGTCACAGGTTGAGTTCCCCAGGAAGCAGATGTAAAACAAAGTTAATACTTCAGAAAATTTATTAAGCAATGCCTTTGGGGTCAATATCTATGGAGGAAATGGGGAAGAGGAAGAAGCAACAAGGGAGAAGTCAAGCTCTGATACTCAGTGACAGTGTCAGCCACAAACGCATACACTGATAAATCACTGAATATAGGCTACCCTGGGAAAGGACATGACCTTGGACAAGGCTGCTCTCTGCAGCTAATGCAGTCCTTAAACAGGGGTGACAGCTGAAGCTGGGGTAATAAGTGTGTCAATGAAAAGGAACCTGGGTGTTGCATCTCCATGTCCACAGAGCCATTGCAGATTTTGAGCAGATAGTTGACCTGTCATGCTTTTTTAAAGTATCTCTCTGATGTTTTGAGTGCAGACTATAGAGGGAAAAGTATGGAATCAGTGAAACTAGTTAGGGTATTGTGGGAATGCAGATGTGAGCTGACAATATCTGAAAGGTAATGGAGGTGGTAAGAATTTGAATCTTGGATATATTTTGAAGGAAAAGCCCCAGGATTTTCTCACCAATTGGAAGTGGAAGGTGAGAGAAATAGAGGAGTCATGGATGGCTCCAATATTCTTGGACTAAACAACTGGAAGAATGGAGTAGCCATCAACAGAGATGAAGAAGGCTATGGTTTGGATGGATGTAGAGGGAACATTAGAAATTCAGTTTCGGAAAAATTGAGTTTGAGGTGTTTTTAGGATATCTAAATGGAGATGTTGAGCAGTTATTGAATATATGAGTCTGCAGTTCAGAAGAGAGGTCTCACTGAGCTGAATACATAAATTTGGGAGGTTCTGTGTATAAATGGTATTTAAAGACATGGGAGTATACAAGATCACCGTAGGCAATGAGTGTGCATAGAGAAGAGCATATGATCATGGGCAGAGCCCTGGGCCACAAAGAGGTTTGGGAGATGAGGAGACACAAGTAAAAGAGACTACAAGGTAGGAGTTAAATGAAAAGTGTGGTATCATGGAAGTCCTTCCTTCTTAGCCACCTACCTACACACTAAATCTCTTTCTGACAAATTATTCACATTCCATCTCAAATGTCATCTCCAAGATGATTTTTTTTTTTGCTTCTCAGCTCCTTTGAATAAAACTGCACACCACCATGACATTCTTTTCATTGTATCAAAGTAATGTGTCCACCAGTTTGAGCATCCTCAACTCCTTCCTTTCTAAGATACCTCTAAAGCTAGAAAGGTTTTGAGGGACAATGTGGTTTCCTGACACCCACACCAATGTTATGAATGAGACCAGCAGACTAACAGCAAACATCTAGAAGGAAAAAGGTTTATTTTTAAAATCTCTTTTTATCCTACAATACAGCAGAAAGCAAATGGAGTAGATGGGGTAAGTGTCACAGAAGAGAGTGTTTTAGTCCAAGGGAGATCAAGGAGGTAGGCAGCAAAAGCCTAGCTCAAAGCTCAGTTAACTAAGCACAAAGAAAGAAGTTAGGGCCATGGAAAGAAAGCCCTTGTTCATCTGAGATTCTATTATGTTATATACACACAGCCAAACCCAGATGCTATAATTCAGTGATTTGGGTGTATCTACCAGTATTTAGTATGGAACACAGAATATTTCTGATGAACATGACCTCAGCATGGTTCTCAGTAGTCACGCCACGCACTGGCATAGTAATGCCCTTGCAGAGCCCTCACCCATCCCACCCACCCAGGTCTACTCAAGCTACTGATTTCCATGGATATTTGTTGATTCTCGTGGATATAATCCTTGACTATAAGATCTCCCTTGCTTAAACACTGAAGAAGACAAATCATTGTGCACACACTGTCATACTCATTCACTCATATAATAATTCATATCATTCTTGGCCCACTCCTTTCTAAAACCTCATATACTTGGGATTGCATCAGTTCCCCTGAGTGAGATTGTGACTACTTCTGATGAGATTTCATTCTACATATGAAGAGAAGGAGGAATTGAGGAATTGCAGGATAGCTGAAGGAAGAATTGAGAGCCTCACAATCTTCCAGTCCTCATATCTCTTTTCTCTTGCCCTCGTTCTTCCCTTTATTCACTAAAATGTGAATGTGCTGCACACATGAATACCATCAGCTGTGGGGTGGGAAAAGAACAGGTATCCCAAGGTTAACTATTTTGAAAATTATCACCCTGGACAAGGAAAGGCAGGTATTGGAATGAATTTTACTGGATCAGTATTCCATCTGAAATTTATAATGCCTCAATGTAAATGGCTTCACAGAATGAAAGAAATGCAATTTATAATTTTCATGACAAATGAGGCCACTGAATTACATGACAATATTACATAATTCACCTGGAATGAAGAATTTCAGCTTGGCATCCAAGTCCCTTCATGACCTGGCTCCTTTATCCCTTTCCAACTTGACTATTTACTACTCCTGCATTACTGAATACTATTTCCTGCTCCTTATGCTGCAGATCATTTCCCTCAACATTCCAAGTTGTTTCAAGTCTCTTGACTTGACTTGCTGTTCCTCCTGCCTGGAATGCACCTCCTCTACTGGGTGAAAATATGCTCAATTATTCAGGACTTACTTAAACACCTGAAGTCTTTCCTTAATGCCCCAGCATAGTACATTGCTCCCTCCTTTATACTCACATAACCTCCATCCTTCTGTTACAGTATTTACCATAACCTCTTGTCACCCCAGAATGATATCTTCTCTGTGAGCTTTGCAGGAGCAATAGCTCTGTGGTCTGATTCCTCTTCATATCATAGACATTGACCAGCACAGCCAAAGTTCCTTCTGGAACATCAGGACATGTTTTTGGACTAACTGGTTAGCTAAGGAAGGTGGTACTGGCTCTGAGTCTTTTCCTCTGAAAACAGGAAGAAAGAAAATTGCCCTGATGGTCTACAGAAGCACTGGAGAGGGAGAGAGCTGAGGGGACAATAATGATCTTATGACCATTGTTTCAGATGATACTGCCAGCACCTCTGTGAAACCAGAAGTTTGCCTCCCTTTTCCTATGAGAATAAATTTAGAAGGGAAGTAGCAAGGCTCCTAGATCCCACAGCCAATCGGCTATGGAGTTGGAACTCAGACTCTGGGCTCTTGACATCCCCCTAAACCTCTTGCTCCAGTCTCCCTAAAGGTTTATCAGTTTTGCTTATCTTTTTGAAAAACCAGCTTAGTTTCCTTGATCTTTTACCTTGTTTTTCTGGTCTCTATTTCATTTATATCTTCCCTGATCTTCATTAATTTCCTTCCTTCTGCTAACTTTGGTCGTATCTTGTTCTTCTTTTCCTAGTTCCTTATTATTTTTTTTATTTTTTATTTTTTTTGCGGTACACGGGCCTCTCACTGTTGTGGCCTCTCCCATTGCGGAGCACAGGCTCCAGACGCGCAGCCTCAGTGGCCATGGCTCACGGGCCCAGCAGCTCCGCGGCATGTGGGGTCTTCCCGGACCGGGGCACGAAACCGTGTCCCCTGCATCGGCAGGCGGACTCTCAACCACTGCGCCACCAGGGAAGCCCCGCTAGTTCCTTATTATTTAAAGTTGTTTATTTGAGATTTATTTCCTTAATATATGAATTTATCACTATAAACCTTCCTCTAAAAACTGCTTTTTCAGCATTTCTTACAACAGGTGTTTTGTGATTTCATTTTATTTGTATCAAGATTCTTTTAAAATTTAACTGTTGATTTTCTCATTGACCCATTGGTTGTTCAACGAGTTGCTTAATTTCCACATATTCGTATATTTTCCAGCTTTTCTCTTGTGTTGATTTCTAGTTTCACATCATTGTGGTCAGAATAGTTGGTATGACTTCATCTTATTACATTTGCTAAGACTTGTTTTGTATCCAATCAAATAGCCTACCCTGGAAAATGTTCCATGTGCACTAGAGAATGTGTATTCTTGTATTAGATAGAATGTTCTATAAATGTCTTTCAGGTCCATTTGGTCTAATGCATGATTCAAGTAAATTGTTTCCTTGTTGGTTTTCAATCTGGATCATCTAGCCATTGATGAAAGTAGGGTATTGAAGTCCCTTACTATTATTATGTAGATGTCTATTTCTCCCTTCACATTAAATTAGTATCTACTTAATATATTCAAGTGCTCTAAAGTTGTGTGTATATATATTGATGATTTTTATATCTTCTTAATAAATGAACCCTTTATCATTATATAATAATATGCTTTGTCTCTTGTTACCATTTTTGGCTTAAACACTATTTTGTCTGATATAAGTATAGCTATTTCTGCTTTCTTTTGGTTTCCACTTACATGGGAATATCTTTTTTTTTACATGTTTATTGGACTATAATTGCATAACAATGTTGTGTTACTTTCTGCTGTATAACAAAGTGAATCAGCTATATGTATACATATATCCACATATACCTTCTCTTTTGTGCCTCCCTCCCACCCTCCCTATCCCACCCCTCTAGGTGGTAACAAAGCACCGGCTGATCTCCCTGTGCTTTGCAGCTGATTCCCACTAGCTTTCTATTTTACATTTGGTAGTGTATATATGTCAATTCTACTCTTTTGCTTCGTCCCAGCTTTCCCTTCCCCCTCCCGGTGTCCTCCAGGCATTTTATACCTCTGTGTCTTTATTCCTATCCTGCACCAAGCTTCATCACCACCATTTTTTTTAAGATTCCGTATGATTTTTTTTTAGCATACGATATTTGTTTTTTCTTCTTTTTTTTAACATCTTTATTGGAGGATAATTGTTTTACAATGTTGTGTTAGTTTCTGCTGTATAAGAAAGTGAATCAGCTATATGTATACATATATCCCCATATCCTCTCTCTCTTGTGCCTCCCTCCCACCCGTCCTATCCCACCTCTCTAGTTGGTCACAAAGCACCAGAGCTGATCTCCCTGTTATGCAGCTGCTTCCCACTAGCTATCTATTTTACATTTTGTAGTGTATATAGGTCAATGACACTCTCTCACTTTGTCCCAGCTTACCCTTCCCCTTCCCCGTGTCCTCAAGTCCATAATCTACGTCTCCATCTTTATTCCAGTCCTGCCCCTAGGTTCTTCAGAACCATTATTTTTTTAGATTCCATATATATGTGTTAGCATATGGTATTTGTTTTTCTCTTTCTGACTTACTTCACTCTGTATGACAGACTCTAGGTTCATCCACCTCACTACAAATAACTCAATTTCGTTTCCTTTTATGGCTGAGTAATATTGCTTTGTATATACGAGCAACATCTTCCTTATCAATTCATCTGTTGATGGACACTTAGGTTGCTTCCATGTCCTGGCTATTGTAAATAGTGCTGCAATGAACATTGTGGTACATGACTCTTTTTGAATTACGGTTTCTGCCCAGTAGTGGGATTGCTGGTTCATATGGTAGTTCTATTTTTAGTTTTTAAGGAACTTGCATACTGTTCTCCATAGTGGCTGTATCAACTTACATACCGAACAACAATGCAAGAGAGTTCCCTTTTCTCCACACCCTCTCCAACATTTATTATTGTAGATTTTTTAAACATCTTTACTGGAGTATAATTGCTTTACAATGGTGTGTCAGTTTCTGCTTTATAACAGAGTGAATTACCTATACATATATCCATATATCTCCTACCATTTGCATCTCCCTCCCACCCTCCCTATCCCACCCCTCTAGGTGGTCACAAAGCACTGAGCTGATCTCCCTGTGCTATGCAGCTGCTTCTAACTAGCTATCTGTTTTACATTTGGAAGTATATATGAGTACATGCCACTCTCTCACTTCATCCCAGCTTACACTTCCCCTTTCCGGTGTCCTGAAGTCCATTCTCTACATCAACATCTTTATTCCTTTCCTTCCCCTAGGTTATTCAGAACCAATTTTTTTTTTTTTTTTAGATTTCATATATATGTGTTAGCATACGGTATTTGTTTTTCCCTTTCTGACTTACTTCACTCTGTATGAAAGACTCTAAGTCCACCCACCTCACTTCAAATAACTCAATTTCATTTCTTTTTATGGCTGAGTAATATTCCATTGTATATATGTTCCACATATTCTTTATCCATTGATCTGTCGGTGGTAGCTTATGTTGCTTCTATGTCCTAGCTATTGGAAATAGAGTTGCAATGAACATGTGGTACATGACTCTTTTTGAATTATGGGTTTCTCGGGGAATATACCCACTAGTGGGATTACTGAGTCGTATGGTAGTTTTATTTTTAGCTTTCTAAGGAACCTCCATACTGTTCTCCATAGTGGCAGAATCAATTTACATTCCCACCAACAGTGCAAGAGGGATCCCTTTTCTCTACACCCTCTTGAGCATTTATTGTTTGTAGGCTTTTTGATGATGGCCATTCGGCCTGGTGTGAGGTGATACCTAATTGTAGTTTTGATTTGCATTTCTCTAATTAGTGACGTTGAGCATCATTCCATGTGTTTTTTGGCAATGTGTATAACTTCTTTGGAGAAATGTCTCTTTAGGTCTTCTGCCAATTTTTTTGGTCCAGTGGTGATTAATTAGTTTGTTGGCTTTTTAAAAATTTAAACATTTTACTTTGAAGTAATTGTAGATTCTCATAAAGTAGTGAGAAATAATATAGAAAGATTGCTTTTCCCCTTTACCTAGTTTCCAACAATGATGATATCTTGTGAATCTGTATCAATATATCACAACCAGGATAATGACATTGATACAGTCAGGCTAATTAATGTTTACACCACCGCAAGGGTCCCTTATGTTGCCCTGTAATACCTACATACACTTTTCTCTTATTCCCATTCATTTCTTAACCACTAGCAACCATTAATCTAGTTTCTATCTCTATAATTTTGTCATTTTAAGACTCGTATAAGTGAAATCATACAGTGTGCAGTCATTTAGTATTGGCTTTTTTTCACTCAGCATAATTCTCTGCAGAATATTCAATATCAACAGTCTGTTCATTTTTATTGATATGTATTATTCCATGGTATGGATGTACTACAATTTGTTTAAACATGTACCTGTTGAATGACAACTTGGTAGTTTTCTAGTTGTTTGCTATTACAGATAAAGCTGCTATAAACATTCCTCTACAGGTTTTTGACGAACATAGGTCTTTATTACTATTGCTGGGTCATATGGTAATTTATGTTTTAAATTTTTGAGAAACTTCCACACCATTTGTACTATTTGACGTTTGTACCATTTTACATTCCCACCAGTAATGTGTGAGTGATCTCATTACTCCACAGCCACACCAGCATTTGATGTTGTTATTTTTTTAATTTATTTATTTTATTTTTATTATTTATGTTTTGGTTGTGTTGGGTCTTCATTGCTCCCCGGGCTTTCTCTAGCTGCAGTGAGCAAGGGCTACTCTTCATTGTGGTGCATGGGTGTTGGCTTTTCTTGTTGCAGAGCGCGGGCTCTAGGCTCATGGTCTCTAGAGCACAGGCTCAGTAGATGTGGTGCACGGGCATAGCTGCTCCACGGGATGTGGGATCTTCCCAGACAGGGCTGGAACCAGTGTCCCCTGCATTGGCAGGCAGATTCTTAATCACTGCACCACCAGGGAAGTCCTGTCGTTTTTTTTTTTTTTTTGCTGTACGCGGGCCTCTCACTGTTGTGGCCTCTCCCATTGTGGAGCACAGGCTCCAGATGCGCAGGCTCAGCGGCCATGGCTCACGGGCCCAGCCGCTCCGTGGCATGTGGGATCTTCCCGGTCCGGGGCACGAACCCGTGTCCCCTGCCTCGGTAGGCGGACTCTCAACCACTGCGCCTCCAGGGAAGCCCCGTGTCGTTATTTTTTATTTTAGCCATTCTCTGATAGGTATGTTGTGATATTTCATTGTGGTTTTAATTTCCATTTCCTTAATGATTAATGGTGTTGAACAGTTTTCATGCCCTTATTTCCCATCTCTGTCCTGTTCCGTGAAATGTATATGTTTTTTCCCCTTTTGTGGGACTGGATTGTTTAAAATCTTTTATTTTTTACTCCTCAATTTTGAGGGTTTTTCGTAAGTTTTTTTTAACATCTTTATTGGAGTATAATAACTTTACAATGGTGTGGTAGTGTCTGCTTTATAACAAAGTGAATCAGTTATACATATACATATGTTCCCATATCTCTTCCCTCTTGCATCTCCCTCCCTCCCACCCTCCCTATCCCACCCGTCTAGGTGGTCACAAACCACCTAGCTGATCTCCCTGTGCTATGCAGCTACTTCCCACTAGCTATCTATTTTACGTTTGGTAGTGTATATATATACATGCCACTCTCTCACTTTGTAACAGTTTACCCTTACCTCTCCCCATGTCCTCAAGTTCATGCTCTAGTAGGTCTCTGTCTTTATTCCCATCTTACCCCTAGGTCCTTCATGACCTTTTTTTTTTTCTTAGATTCCATATATATGTGATAGCATACGGTATTTTTTTTCTCTTTCTGACTTACTTCTTTCTGTATGACAAACTCTAGGCCCATCCACCTCACTACAAATAACTCAATTTTGTTTCTTTTTATGACTGAGTAATACCCCATTGTATATATGTGCCACATCTTCTTTATCCATTCATCTGTTGATGGCCACTTAGGTTGCTTCCATGTCCTAGCTATTGGAATTAGAGCTGCAGTGAACATTTTGATACATGACTCTTTTTGAATTTTGGTTTTCTCAGGGTATATGCCCAGTAGTGGGATTGCTGGGTCATATGGTAGGAAGGGAGATGCAAGAGGGAAGAGATATGGGAACATATGTATATGTATAAATGATTCACTTTGTTATAAAGCAGAAACTAACACACCATTGTAAAACAATTATACTCCAATAAAGATGTTAAAAAAAAAAGACAGTATGGAACTGGCACAAAAACAGGAATATAGATCAATGGAACAGGAGCCCAGAGATAAACCCATGCACATATGGTCCCCTTATTTTGATAAAGGAGGCAAGAATATACAGTGGAGAAAAGACAGCCTCTTCAATAAGTGGTGCTGAGAAAACTGGACAGCTACATGTAAAATAATGGAATTAGAACACTCTCTAACACCATACACACAAATAAACTCAAAATGGGTTAAAGACATAAATATAAGGCCAGACACTATGAAACTGTTTGAGGAAAACCTAGGCAGAACACTCTATGACATAAACCACAGTAAGTCCCTTTTTGACCCACCTCCTAGAGGTGGAGATAAAAACAAAAATAAACAAATGGAACCTAATGAAACTTAAAAGCTTTTGCACAGCAAAAAGAACCATAAAGAAGAGAAGAAGACAACTCTCAGAGTGAGAGAAAATATTGGGAAATGAAGCAACTGACAAAGGATTAATCTCTAAAATTTACAAGCACCTCATGCAGCTCAATATGGAATAACAAACAACCCAATCCAAAAATGGGCAGAAGACCTAAATAGACATTGCTCCAAAGAAGATATATGGATTGCGATCAAACACATGAAAGAATGCTCAACATCATTGATCATTAGAGAATTTCAAATCAAATCTACAATGAGATATCCTCTCACACCAGTCAGACTGGCCATCATCAAAAAAATCTAGAAAAAATAAATGCTGGAGAGGGTGTGGAGAAAAGGGAACACTCTTGCACTATTGTTGGGAATGTAAATTGATACAGCCACTATGGAGAACAGTATGGAGGTTCCTTAAAAAACTACACATAGAACAACTGTACAACCCAGCAATCCCACTACAGGGCATATACCCTGAGAAAACCATAATTCAAAAAGAGTCATGTACCAAAATGTTCATTGCAGCTCTATTTACAATAGCCAGGACATGGAAGCAACCTAAGTGTCCATCAACAGATGAATGGATAAAGAAGATGTGGCACATATATACAATGGAATATTACTGAGCCATAAAAAGAAACGAAATTGAGTTATTTGTAGTGAGGTGGATAGACCTAGAGTCTGTCATACAGAGTGAAGTAAGTCAGAAGGAGAACAACAAATACCATATGCTAACACATATATATGGAATCTAAGAAAAAAGAATGTCATGAAGAACCTAGGGGTAAGACAGGAATAAAGACAAAAACCTACTAGAGCATGGACTTGAGAATATGGATGGGGGAAGGGTAAAATGTTACAAAGTGAGAGAGTGGCATGGATATATATACACTACTAAACGTAAAATGGATAGCTAGTGGGAAGCAGCCGCATAGCACAGGGAGATCAGCTCGGTGCTTTGTGACCACCTAGAGGGGTGGGGTAGGGAGGGTGAGAGGGAGGGAAACAGAAGAGGGAAGAGATCTGGGAACATATGTATATGTATAACTGATTCAGTTTGTTATAAAGCAGAATCTAACACACAATTGTAAATCAATTATACTCCAATAAAAATGTTTAAAAAAAAACAGTAAAGCAAAGAAAACAGACCAGAATGATTAAAAGAGATAAAAAGGAAAAAACACAGAACAAGAGTAAAATAAAAATTTAAAAATATATTAGAAGAAAGAACACAGAACAACAGAAAAGCAAAGTAAAATAGAAATATACAAAAATATAAAGTATGTTAAAATAACCCCAAAGGCTAAGTAAAAATAAATATAAAAATAAACAACAGCAACAAGAAAGAACCAAAACAAAACAAAAAGCAGAACCAACAATAGAAGGAATCAAAACCTAATGAAAATAATAGTAATAATGTTTTCATTGGGTCTCAACTGTCAGTGTCCTTGCCTCCACCATTAGCCACAGCCCACCTCTGCCTCCACAGAAGCCCCTCCAGTGCCTTTAGGCTGGTCTCTGGACATACTGTAGGCCCTGTGGGGACAGCTCACACTCTGATCTGGCCCCACTCCTGAGTGTGTTTTCCCCAGCTGCCAGAGCTAGACCATTTTCATTTGTGGGAACACTCATTGTCCATACAGATATTCCACAGATGCACGGGCTACCTAGCTGATTGTGGGGATTTAATTTGGAGCTTGTGCAACTGATAGAAAAATTTTTTATTCTTTTCCTTTTTTGCCCTGTCCCTAGGGCTCAGCTGCGGTTTTATCCCCCACCTCTGCATGTGATCCACCCACAGGAGTCTGCTCCTGAGGCTGTCCTGGAGCTCTTGGGTCTTCTGAAGTGAGAACATGGTGAGGATGTGGCAAGGCTGCTTGGATCACAGGAGGCTCCAGTGGTGCCAGGTGCACAGAAAAGCCTGCAACCATGGGCGCAAGAGATATGGCCCTAGTGGGAACCTTTTCTAGTGCCCAGTAGCAGGCTCATGAGGGTCAGCCCTGGCAGGGCTTTTTCTATTTCCTGGCAGCAGGCACCAGTGTGTGTGGAAAGAGAGGTTACAATGATAGCTCCACACCCTGATTGTGACTCAACAGTAGTGCCCTGCTTCCATGGCAGTCAAGTTTTCTTACATAAGCATTCCCTGATGTGGATTTCCTCCCTCCTCTCCCCGCAGCCCCTCTTCCCACAGCCAACAGCAGTCGTCACCCTGGATTTGCTCTCTGATACCCATGCTTCAGCTCCCAGCCCCTGTGTGCACTGGTGGATACATGTCCCCGTCCAGGATGATTACAGATCATCTGTATAGTTTTCACTCTCTCCTGTATACAACGGATTGGTCACTTTACCCTCCTCCAACAGCCTCAAATGCATCTCTGCTGTCACAACTGATTTCCCCATCAGTGAGGGAGATTCCCCAGATGTGGGAATCTCTCCCTTGCTTCAGCTCCCCACGACCGGGGTGCAGGTCCTGTCCTCCTTGCTCTCCTCCTCCTCCCTTCTTTCTTTTGTCCTACCCAGTTATGCAGGGATCTTTATAGTCCTTTCGAGTGTCCAAGGTCTTACGCTAGTGTTTCACAAGTGTTCTGTGAGAATCGTTGCATCTGAAGGTGTATTCTTGATGCATGCATGGAGACAGATGAATTGCACGTCCTCCTACTCCTCTGCCATCTTGGAAGCCCAATGGTTCCATGATTTCTATTTCAGATACTTTGTTGTTAGCGTATAGGAATGCAAGAGATTTCTGTGTATTAACTTTGCACCCTTTAACTTTACCAGATTCACTGATGAGCTCTAGTAGTTTTCTGGTAGCATCTGTAGGATTTTCTATGTATTGTATCATGACATCTACAAACAATGACAATTTTACTTCTTCTTTTCCTATTTAGATTCCTTTTATTTCTTTTTCTTCACTGGCTGTTGTGGCTAGGATTTCAAAAACTATGTTGAATAAGAGTGGTGAGAGTGGACACCCTTGTATTTTTCCTGATTTTAGAGGAAATGCTTTCAGTTTTTCACCATTGACAATGTTTGCTGTGGGTTTGTCATGTATGGACTTTATTATGTAGAGTTATGTTCCCTCTATGCCGACTTTTCAGAGAATTTTTAAAATCATAAATCAGTGTTGAATTTTGTCAAAAGCTTTTTCTGCATCTATTGAGATGATAAAACGGGTTTTATTCTTCAATTTGTTAATATGGTGTATCACACTGACTCAATTGCATATATAGAAGAATCCTTGCATTCCTGGGATAAATCCTACTTGATCATGCTGTATGATGCTTTTAATTTGTTGTTGGATTCTGTTTGCTAGCATTTTGTTAAGGATTTTTGCATCTAACTTCATCAGTGATATTGGACTGTAATTTCCCTTTTTTGTGATATCTTTGTTTGGGTTTGGTATCAGGGTAAAGGTGGCCTCCGAGAATGAGTTCAGGAGTGTTCCTCCCTCTGCAATTAATTGGAAGAGATTGAGAAAGATAGGTGTTAGCATTTCTCTAAATGTTTCATAGAATTCACCTGTGAAGCCTGGACTTTTGTTGGTTGGAATATATTTAATCCCAGTTTCAATTTTATTACTTGTGATTCATCTGTTCATATTTTCTATTTCTTCCTGGTTCAGTCATGGAACGTTGTACCTTTCTAAGAATTTGTCCTTTCTTCCAGGTTGTCCATTTCATTGGCATAGAGTTGCTTACAGTAATCTCTTATGATCTTTTCTATTTCTGCAGTATCAGTTGTAACACCTCCTTTTTCATGTCTAATTTTAGTCCTCTCCCTTTTTTTCATGGTGAGTATGGATAAAGCTTTGTCATCTTCAATTATTTTATCAAAGAACCAGCTCTTAGGTTTATTGATCTTTTTAATTATTTTCTTCAATTCTATTTCACTTATTTATGCTCTGATCTTTATGATTTCTTTCCCTCTACTAACTCTGGGTTTTTGTTTATTCTAACATCTTTATTGGAGTATAATTGGAACAATGGTGTGTTAGTTTCTGCTTTATAACAAAGTGAATCAGTTATACATATACATATGTTCCCATATCTCTTCCCTCTTGTGTCTCGCTCCCTCCCACCCTCCCTATCCCACCCCTCAAGGTGGTCACAAACCACCTAGCTGATCTCCCTGTGCTATGCGACTGCTTCCCACTAGCTATCTGTTTTACGTTTGGTAGTGTATATATGTCCATGACACTCTCTCACTTTGTCACAGCTTACCCTTCCCTCTCCCCATATCCTCAAGTCTATGCTCTCGTAGGTCTGTGTCTTTATTCCCGTCTTACCCCTGGTACTTCATGACCTTTTTTTTCTCCTTAGATTCCATATATATGTGTTAGCATACGGTATTTCTTTTTCTCCTTCTGACTTACTTCACTCTGTATGACAGACTCTAGGTCTATCCACCTCACTACAAAAAACTCAATTTCGTGTCTTTTAATGACTGAGTAATATTCCATTGTATATATGTGCCACATCTTCTATACCCATTCATCCGTTCATGGACACTTAGGTTGCTTCCATGTCCTGGCTTTTTAAATAGAGATGCCATGAACATTTTGGTACATGACTCTTTTTTTCTTTTTACATCTTTATTGGAGTATAATTGCTTTACAGTGGTCTGTTAGTTGCTGCTTTATAACAAAGTGAATCAGTTATACATATACATATGTTCCCATATCTCTTCCCTCTTGCGTCTCCCACCCTCCCACCCTCCCTATCCCACCGCTCTAGGTAGTCACATTGCACTAAGCTGATCTCCATGTGCTATGCGGCTGCTTCCAACTAGCTATCTATTTTATGTTTGGTAGTGTATATATGTCCATGCCTTTCCCTCGCTTTGTCACAGCTTACCCCTCTCCCTCCCCATATCTTCAAGTCCATTCTCTACTAGGTCAGTGTCGTTATTCCTGTCTTACCCCTAGGTACTTCATGACATTTTTTTTCTTAAATTCCATTATATGTGTTAGAATACGGTATTTGCCTTTCTCTTACTGACTTACTTCAGCCTGTATGACAGAGTCTAGGTCCATCCACCTCATTACAAACAGCTCAATTTCGTTTCTTTTTATGGCTCAGTAATATTCCATTGTATATATGTGCCACATATTCTTTATCCATTCATCCGAAGATGGACCATTAGGTTGTTTCCATCTCCAGGCTATTGTAAACAGAGCTGCAATGAATATTTTGGTACATGACTCTTTTTGAATTATGGTTTTCTCAGGGTATACGCCCAGTAATGGGATTGCTGGGTCATACGGTAGTTCTATTTGTAGTTTTTTAAGGAACCTCCATACTGTTCTCCATAGTGTCTGTATCAATTTACATTCCCACCAACAGTGCAAGAGTGTTCCCTTTTCTCCACACCCTCTCCAGCATTTATTGTTTCTAGATTTTTTGATGATGGCCATTCTGACTGGTGTGAGATGATATCTCATTGTAGTTTTGATTTACATTTCTCTAATGATTAATAGAGTCGAGCATTCTTTCATGTGTTTATTGTCAATCTGTATATCTTCTTTGGAGAAATGTCTATTTAGGTCTTCTGCCCATTTTTGGATTGGGTTGTTTGTTTTTTTCTTATTGAGCTGCATGAGCTGCTTATAAATATTGGAGATTAATCCTTTGTCAGTTGCTTCATTTGCAAATATTTTCTCCCATTCTGAGTGTTCTCTTTTGGTCTTGTTTATGGTTTCCTTTGCTGTGCAAAAGCTTTGAAGTTTCATTAGGTCTGATTTGTTTATGTTTGTTTTTATTTCCATTTCTCTAGGAGGTGGGTCAAAAAAGATCTTGCTGTGATTTATGTCATAGAGTGTTCTGCCTATGTTTTCCTCTAAGAGTTTGATACTGTCTGGCCTTAGATTTAGGTCTTTAATCCATTTTGAGGTTTTTTTGTGTATGGTGTTAGGGAGTGTTCTAATCTCATACTTTCACATGTACCTATCCAATTTTCCCAGCACCACTTATTGAAGAGGCTGTCTTTTCTCCACTGTATATTCCTGCCTCCTTTATCAAAGATAAGGTCACCATATGTGCGTGGGTTTATCTCTGGGCTTTCTATCCTGTTCCATTGATCTATATTCCTGTTTTTGTGCCAGTACCATACTGTCTTGATTACTGTAGCTTTGTAGTATAGTCTGAAGTCAGTGAGCCTGATTCCTCCAGCTCCCATTTTCGTTCTCAAGATTGCTTTGGCTATTCGGGGTCTTTTGTGTTTCCATACAAATTGTGAAATTTCTTGTTCCAGTTCTGTGAAAAATGCCAGTGGTAGTTTGATATGGATTGCATTGAATATGTAGATTGCTTTGGGTAATAGAGTCATTTTCACAATGTTGATTCTTCCAATCCAGGAACATGGTATATCTCTCCATCTATTTGTATCATCTTTAGTTTCTTTCACCAATGTCTTATAATTTTCTGCATACACGTCTTTTGTCTCCTTAGGTAGGTTTATACCTAGATATTTTATTCTTTTTGTTGCAGTGGTAAATGGGAGTGTTTTCTTAATTTCACTTTCAGATTTTTCATCATTAGGGTATAGGAATGCCGGAGATTTCTGCACAGTAATTGTGTGTCCTGCTTCTTTACCTAATTCATTGATTAGCTCTAGTAGTTTTCTGGTAGCATCTTTAGGATTTTCTAAGTATAGTATCATGCCATCTGCCAGCAGTGACAGATTTACTTCTTCTTTTACAGATTTGGATTCCTTTTATTTCTTTTTCTCCTCTGATTGCTGTGGCTAAAACTTCCAAAACTATGTTGAATAAGAGTGGTGAGAGTGGGCAACCTTGTCTTGTTCCTGATCTTAATGGAAATGCTTTCAGTTTTTACCATTGAGGATGACGTTGGCTGTGGATTTGTGATATATGGCCTTTATTATGTTGAGGAAAGTTCCCTTTATGCCTACTTTCTGCAGGGTTTTTATCATTAAAGGGTGTTGAATTTTGTCAATAGCTCTCTCTGCATCTCTTGGGATGATCATATGCTTTTTCTCCTTCAATTTGTTAATATGGTATATCATGTTGATTGATTTGCATATATTGAAGAATCCTTGCATTCCTGGAGTAAACCCCACTTGAGCGAGAGAGGGGGAATATGGCAGAAAAGTGAGATGTGGAGATCACCTTGCTCCACACAGAAATACATCTACACGTGGAACAACTCCTATAGAACACCCACTGAATGCTGGCAGAAGACCTCCGACTTCCCATAAGGCAAGAAACTCCCCATGTACCTGGATAGCGCAAAAGAAAAAAGAATAAACAGAGACAAAAGAATAGGGATGGAACCTGCACCGGTAGGAGGGAGCCGTGAAGGAGAGCACAGCATACTATGAAGCCCCTTCGCAGTGGAGACTGCAAGTGGTGGGGAGGGGACGCTTCGGAGCCATGTAGGAGAGCACAGCAACACAGGTGTGGATGGCAAAGTGGAGAGATTCCCACACATAGGATTGGTGCCAACCAGCACTCACCAGCCCGAGAGGCTTGTCTGCTCACCAGCCAGGGCGGGCAAGGGCTGGGAGCTGAGACTCGGGCTTCGGTCGGATCTCAGGTAGAGGACTGGAGTTGGTGGCATGAGCACAGCCTGAAGGGGTTAATGCGCCATGGCTAGCCGGGAGGGAGCCTGGGAAAAGGTCTGGAGCTGCCAAAGATGCAAGAGACTTTTACTACCCTCTTTGTTTCCTGGTGCACAAGGAGAGAGGATTAAGAGCACTGCTTTAAGATGGGCACGAGCCGCGGCTATCAGTGCGGACCAGAGACATGGGCATGACACGCTAAGGCTGCTGCTTCCACCAACAAGAAACCTGTGTGCGAGCACAGGTCACTATCCACATCTCCCTTCCATGGCACCTGTGCAGCCCACCACTGCCAGGTTCCCGAGATGCAGGCACAACTTCCCCGGGAGACCACAAGGCGTGCCTCAGGCAGCAGCAACAACCTGCCGGCATCTGCAGCCGCAGGCTTGCCCTGCATCCGTCCCCCACCCTCCCCCTAACTGAGTGAGCCAGAGCTCCAAATCAGCTGTTCCTTTAACCCCGTCCTGTCTGAGCAAAGAACAGACGCCCTCAGGCAACCTACACGCAGAGGCAGAGCCAAATCCAAAGCTGAAACCAAGGAGCGTGGGAAAAAAGAAGTGTAAGGGAAATCTCTCCCAGCAGCCTCAGGAGCAGCAGATTAAATCTCCACAATCAACTTGATGTGCCCTGCATCTGTGGAATACCTGAATAGACAACGAATCATCCCAAATTGAGGTGGTGTACTTTGAGAGCTACATTTATTATTTTTTCTCTTTTTCCTCTTTTGGTGAGTGTGTATGCTTCTGTATGAGATTTTGTCTGTATAGCTTTTCTTTCACCATTTCTCCTACGGTTCTGTCCATACATTTTTTTTCTTGTTTTTAAAAAAAATTTTTTTAGTATTTTTTAATTTTTATTTTGATAACGTTATTTTATTTTACTTTATTATATTTTATCCTCTTTCTTTCTTTCTTTCACTCTACTTTTTCTCCCTTTTATTCTGAGCCTTGTGGATGAAAGGCTGTTGGTGCTGCAGCCAGGAGTCAGTGCCATCCCTCTGACGTGGGAGAGCCAACTTCACGACATTGGTCCACAATCGACCTCCCAGCTCCACGTAATATTAAATGATGAAACTCTCCCAGAGATCTCCATGTCAACACCAAGACCCAGCTTCACTCAACGACCAGCAAGCTACAGTGCTGGACACCCTATGCCAAACAACTAGCAAGACAGTAACACAACCCCACCCATTAGCAGAGAGTCTACCCAAAATCATAATAAGGCCACAGACACCCCAAAACACACCACCAGACGTGGACATGCTCACCAGAAAGCCAAGTTCTAGCCTCATCCACCAGAACACAGCCACTAGTCCCCTCCACCAGGAAACCTACACAACCCACTGACCCAATTTTAGCCACTGGGGACATACACCGAAAACAACGGGAACTATGAACCTGCAGCCTGCTACAAGGAGACCCCAAACACAGTAAGATAAGTAAAATGAGAAGACAGAAACACACAAAACAAATGAAGGAGCAAGAAAAAAACCTACCAGTCCTAACAAATGAAAAGGAAATACACAGTCTACCTGAAAAATAATTCAGAATAATGATAGTAAAGATGATTCAAAATCTTGGAAATAGAATAGACAAAATGCAAGAAACATTTAACAAGGTCCGAGAAGAACTAAAGATGAAACAAGCAACAATAAACAACACAATAAATGAAATTAAAAATACTGTAGATGGGAACGAGGGGAAGATGGCAGAAGAGTATGACTCGGGGATCACCCTCCTCCCCACGGATACACCAGAAATACATCTACACGTGAAGCAACTCCTACAGACCACATAGTGAATGCTGGCAGAAGACCTCAGACCTCCCAAAAGGCAAGAAAGTCCCCATGTACCTGGGTAGGGCAAAAGAAAAAGGAATAAACAGAGACAAAAGGATAGGGATGGGACCTGCACCAGTGGGAGGGAGCTGTGAAAGAGGAAAGGTTTCCACACACTAGGAAGCCCCTTCACAGACGGAGACTGCGGGTGGCAGAGAGGAAAAGTTTTGGAGCCATGGAGGAGAGCACAGCAACAGGGGTGCGGATGGCAAAGAGGAGAGATTCCCTCACAGAGGATCAGGGCCGACCGGCACTCACCAGGCAGAGAGGCCTGTCTGCTCACCTGCCGGGGTGGGCAGGACTGGGACTTGAGGCTTGGGCTTCGGTCGGAGCACAGGGAGAGGACTGGGGTGGGCAGCGTGAACATAGTCTGAAGGGGGTTAGTGCACCACAGCTAGCTGGGAGGGAGTCCGAGAAAAAGTCTGGCCCTGCCGAAGAGGCAAGAGACTTCTTCTTCCCTCTTTGTTTCCTGGTGCACGAGGATAGGGGATTAAGATCGCTGCTAAAAGGAGCTCCAGAGACAGGCGCGAGCAGCAGCTAAACGTGCGGACCCCAGAAAGGGGCATGAGATGCTAGGGCTGCTGCTGCTGCCACCAAGAAGCCTGTGTGTGAACATAGGTCACTATCCACACCCCCCTTCCGGGAAGCCTGTGCAGCCCGCCACTGCCAGGGTCCCGGGATCCAGGGACAACCTCCCCGGGAGAACGCACGGTGCGCCTCAGGCTTGTGCAACGTCACGCCAGCCTCTGCCGCCGATGGCTCGCCCCGCACTCCATACCTTCCCTACCCCTGACCTGAGTGAGCAAGAGTCCGCGAAGCAGCTGCTCCTTTACCCCGTCCTGTCTGAGCAAAGAACAGACGCCCTCCAGAGACTTACATGCAGAGGCAGGGCCAAATCCAAAGCTGAGCCCCAGCAGCTGTGAGAACAAAGAAGAGAAAGGGAAATCACTCCCAGCAGCATCAGAAGCAGCGGATTAAAGCACCACAATCAACTTGATGTTTCCTGCATCTGTACAATACATGAATAGACAACAAATTGAGGAGGTGGACATTTTTTTCTTTTGTTTTTTTTTTTCCTTTGAGAAAAAAAAATTTTCTTAATAATTATTTTTTATTTTAATTATTTTATTTTACTTTATATTTATTTTACTTTATCTTCTTTCTTTCCTTTGTTAACTCCTTCCTTCCTTCCATCCTTCCTCCCTCTCTTCCTCCCTCCCTCCTTTCTTTCTTTATTTCTTCCTTTCGTTCATTCTTTCTTTCTACTTATTTTCCCTTTTACTCTGAGCCGTATGGATGAAAGGCTCTTGGTACTGCAGCCAGCAGTCAGTGCTTTGCCTCTGAGGCGGGAGAGCCAACTTCAGGACACTGGTCCACAAGAGCCCTCCCAGCTCCACATAATATCAAACAGCGAAACTCTCCCAGAATTCTCCATCTCAACACCAGCACCCAGCTTCACTCAATGACCAGCAAGCTACAGTGCTGGACACCATATGCCAAACACCTAGAAAGACAGGAACACAACCTCACCCATTAACAGAGAGGCTGCCTAAAATCATAATAAGTCCACAGACAACCCAAAACACACCATCAGACGTGGACCTGCCCACGAGAAACACAAGATCCAGCCTCATCCACAAGAACACAGGCACTAGTCCACTCCACCAGGAAACCTACACAACTCACTGAACCAACTTCAGCCACTGGAGACAGACACCAAAAACAAGGGGAGCTATGAATCTGCAGCCTGAAAAAGGGAGACCCCAAACACAGTAAGATAAGCAAAATGAGAAGACAAAAAAACACACAGCACATGAAGGAGCAAGATAAAAACTCAGCAGACCTAATAAATGAAGAGGAAATAGGCAGTCTACCTGAAAAAGAATTCAGAATAATGATAGTAAAGATGATACAAAATCTTCGAAAGAGAATAGACAAAATGCAAGAAACATTTAACAAGGACCAAGAAGAACTAAACATGAAACAAGCAACGATGAACAACACAATAAATGAAATTAAAAATACTCTAGATGGGATCAGTAGCAGAATAACTGAAGCAGAAGAACGGATAAGTGACCTGGAAGATAAAATAGTGGAAATAACTACTGAAGAGCAGAATAAAGAAAAAAGAATGAAAAGAACTGAAGACAGTCTCAGAGACCTCTGGGACCACATTAAATGCAACAACATCCGAATTATTGAGGTTCCAGAAGAAGAAGGGAAAAAAAAAAGGGACTGAGCAAATATTTGAAGAGATTATAGTTGAAAACTTCCCTAACATGGGAAAGGAAATAGTTATTCAAGTCCAGGAAGCACAGAGAATCCCGTACAGGATAAATCCAAGGACAAATATACCATGACACATATTAATCAGACTGTCACAAAAAAAATTTTTTTAACATCTCTATTGGAGTATAATTACTTTACAATGGTGTGTTAGTTTCTGTTTTATAACAAAGTCAATCAGTTATACATATACATATGTTCCCATATCTCTCCCTGTTGCGTCTCCCTCCCTCCCACCCTCCCTATCCCACCCCTCCAGGCAGTCACAAAGCATGGAGCTGATCTCCCTGTGATATACGGCTGCTTCCCACTAGCTATCTACCTTACGTTTGGTAGTGTATATACGTCCATGCCTCTCTCTTGCTTTGTCACAGCTTACCCTTCCCCCTCCCCATATCCAAAAGTCCATTCTCTAGTAGGTCTGTGTCTTTATTCCTGTCTTAACCTTAGGTTCTTCATGACATTTTTTTCTTAAATTCCATATATATGTTTTTTTTTAACATCTTTATTGGGGTATAATTGCTTTACAATGGTGTTAGTTTCTGCTGTATAACAAAGTGAATCAGTCATACATAAACATATGTTCCCATATGTCTTCCCTCTTGCGTCTCCCTCCCTCCCACCCTCCCTATCCCACCCCTCCAGGCTGTCACAAAGCACCGAGCCAATATCCCTGTGCCATGCGGCTGCTTCCCACTAGCTATCTACCTTACTACGTTTGTTAGTGTGTATATGCCCATGACTCTCTCTCGCCCTGTCACAGCTCACCCTTCCCCCTCCCCATACCTCAAGTCCGTTCTCTAGGAGGTCTGCGTCTTTATTCCTGCTTTACCCCTAGGTTCTTCATGACCTTTTTTTTTCTTAAATTCCATATATATGTGTTAGCATACGGTATTTATCTTTCTCTTTCTTACGTACGTCACTCTGTATGACAGACTCTAGGTCTATCCACCTCATTACAAATAGCTCAATTTCATTTCTTTTTACGGCTGAGTAATATTCCATTGTATATATGTGCCACACCTTCTTTATCCATTCATCCGATGATGGACACTTAGGTTGTTTCCATCTCTGGGCTATTGTAAATAGAGCTGCAATGAACATTTTGGTACATGATTCTTTTTCAATTATGCTTTTCTCAGGGTATATGCCCAGTAGTGGGATTGCTGGGTCATTTGTAGTTCTATTTGCAGTTTTTTAAGTAATCTCCACACTGTTCTCCACAGTGGCTGTATCAATTTACATTCCC
Source organism: Globicephala melas (assembly GCF_963455315.2). NCBI lineage: Eukaryota > Metazoa > Chordata > Mammalia > Artiodactyla > Delphinidae > Globicephala > Globicephala melas. Next base: position 78,295,834 of record NC_083335.1, read on the forward strand.
ACCGACAGTGCAATTTTTCTCCACAGCCTCTGCAGCATTTATTGTTTCTAGAGTTTTTGATGATGGCCATTCTGACTGGTGTGAGATGATATCTCATTGTAGTTTTGATTTGCATTTCTTTAATGATTAATAGAGTCGAGCATTCTTTCATGTGCCTGTTGGCAGTCTGGATATCTTCTTTGGAGGAATGTGTATTTAGGTCTTCTGCCCATTTTTGGATTGGGTTGTTTGATTTTTGATATTGAGCTGTATGAGCTGATTATAAATTTTGGTGATTAATCCTTTGTCAGTTGCTTCATTTGCAAATATTTTCTCCCATTCTGAGGGTTGTCTTTTGGCCTTGCTTATGGTTTCCTTTGCTGTGCAAAAGCTTTGAAGTTTCATTAAGTCCCACTTCTTTATTTTTGTTTTTATTTCCATTTCTCTAGGATGTGGGTCAAAAAGAACCTTGCTGTGATTTATGTCATACAGTGTTCTGCCTATGATTTCCTCTAAGAATTTGATAGTTTCCGGCCTTATATTTAGGTCTTTAATCCACTGTGAGCTTATTTTGTGTATGGTGTTAGGGAGTGTTCTAATCTCATACTCCTACATGTACCTGTCCAGTTTGCCCAGAACCATTTATTGAAGAGGCTGTCCTTTCTCGACTGTACATTCCTGTCTACTTTATCAAAGATAAGGTGACGATATGTGCCTGGATTTATCTCTGGGCCTTCTATCCTGTTCCATTGATCTATCTTTCTGTTTGTGTGCCAGTACCATACTGTCTTGATTACTGTAGCTTTGTAGTATAGTCTGAAGTCAGGGAGCCTGATTCCTCCAGATCCGTTTTTCATTCTCAAGATTGCTTTGGCTATTCGGGGTCTTTTGTGTTTCCATGCATATTGTCAAATTTTTGTTCTACTTCTGTGAAAAATACCAGTGGTAATTTGCTAGGGATTACATTGAATCTGTAGATTGCTTTGGGTAATAGAGTTATTTTCACATTGTTGACTCTTCCAATCCAAGAACATGGTATATCTCTCCATCTATTTCTACCATCTTTAATTTCTTTCATCAGTCTCTTATAATTTTCTGCATACAGGTCTTTTGTCCCCTTAGGTAGGTTTATTCCTAGATATTGTATTCTTTTTGTTGCAATGGGAAATGGGAATGTTTTCTTGATTTCACTTCCAGATTTTTCATCATTAGTGTATAGGAATGCCATAGATTTCTGTGCATTAATTTTGTATCCTGCTTGTTTATCAAATTCATTGATTAGCTCTAGTAGTTTTCTGGTAGCATCTTTAGGATTCTCTATGTATAATATCATGTCATCTGCCAACAGTGACAGCTTCTTCTTTTCTGATTTGGATTCATTTCATTTCCATTGCTTTTCTGATTGCTGTGGCTAAAACTTCCAAAACTATATTGAATAAGAGTGGTGAGAGTGGGCAAACTTGTCTTGTTCCTGATCTTAGTGGAAATGCTTTCAGGTTTTCACCATTGAGTACAATGTTGGCTGTGCGTTTGTCATATATGGCCTTTATTATGTTGAGGAAAGTTCCCTCTATGCCTATTTTCTGCAGGGTTTTTTATCATTAATGGGTGTTGAATTTTGTTGAAATCTTTCTCTGCATCTATTGAGATGATCATATGTTTCTTCTCCTTCAATTTGTTAATATGGTTTATCACACTGATTGTTTTGCATATATTGAGGAATCCTTGCATTCCTAGAATAAACCGGACTTGTTCATGGTGTATGATCCTTTTAATGTGCTGTTCGAATCTGTTTGTTAGTATTTTGTTGAGGATTTTTACATCTATGTTCATCAGTGATATTGGCCTATAGTTTTCTTTCTTTGTGACATCCTTGTCTGTTTTTGGTATCAAGGTGATGTTGGCCTCGTAGAATGAGTTTGGGAGTGTTCCTCCGTCTGCTATATTTTGGAAGAGTTTGAGAAGGATAGGTGTTAGCTCTTCTCTAAATGTTTGATAGAATTTGCCTGTGAAGCCTTCTGGTCCTGGGCTTTTCTCTGTTGGAAGAGTTTTAATCACAGTTTCAATTTCAGTGCTTTTGATTGGTCTGTTCATATTTTCTATTTCTTCCTGATTAAGTCTTTGCAGGTTGTGCTTTTTTAAGAATTTGTCCATTTCTTCCAGGTTGTGCATTTTATTCACATAGAGTTGCTTGTAGTAATCTCTCATGATCTTTTGTATTTCTGCAGTGTCACTTGTTACTTCTCCTTTTTCATTTCTAATTCTATTGATTTGAGTCTTCTCCCTTTTTTCTTGATGAGTCCACCTAATGGTATATCAATTTTCTTTCTCCTCTCAAGGAAGCAGCTTTTAGTTTTATTTATCTTTGCTATCCTTTCCTTCATTTCTTTTTCATTTATTTCTGATCTGATTTTTATGATTTCTTTCCTTCTGCTAACCTTAGTTTTTTTTCGCTCTTCATTATCTAATTGCTTTAGGTGCAAGCTTAGGTTGTTTCTTCCAGATATTTCCTGTTTCTTAAGGTAGAATTGTATTGCTATAAACTTCCCTCTTAAAATTGCTTTTGGTGCATCCCATAGATTTTGGGTCGTCTTGTCTCCATTGTCATTTTTTTCTAGGTACTTTTTGATTTCCTCTTTTATTTCTTCAGTGATCAGCTCGTTATTAAGTAGTGTACAGTTTAACCTCCCATGTGTTTGTATTTTTTACAGATCTTCTCCTATAATTGATATCTAGTCTCATTGCATTGTGGTTGGAAAAGATACTTCAAACAATTTCAATTTTCTTAAATTAACCAAGGCTTGACTTGTGACCCAAGATATCAATCCTGGAGAATTTTCCATGAGCAGTTGAGAAAAATGTGTATTCTGTTGTTTCTGGATGGAATGTCCTATAAATATCAATTAAGTCCATCTTGTTTAATGTATCACTTAAAGCTTGTGTTTCCTTATTTATTTTCGTTTTGGATGATCTGTCCATTGGTGAAAGTGGGGTGTTAAAGTCCCCTACTATGTATGGGTTACTGTCGATTGTCCCTTTTATGGCTGTTAGTATTTGCCTTATGTATTGAGGTGCTCCTATGTTGGGTGCATAAATATTTACAATTGTTATATCTTCTTCTTGGATCGATCCCTTGATCATTATGTAGTGTCCTTCTTTGTCTCTTCTAATAGTCTTTATTTTAAAGGCTATTTTGTCTGATAGAGAATTGCTACTCCAGCTTTCTTTTGGTTTCCATTTGCATGGAATATGTTTTCACATCCCCTTACTTTCAGTCTGTATGTGTCTCTAGTTCTGAAATCCATCTCTTGTAGACAGCAAATATATGGGTCTTGCTCTTATATCCATTCAGCCAATCTGTTGCTTTTGGTGGGAGCATTTAGTCCATTTACATTTAAGGTAAATATGTATGCTCCTATTCCCATTTTCCTAATTGTTTTGGGTTCGTTATTGTAAGTCTTTTCCTTCTTTTGTGCTTCTTGCCTAGAGAAGTTCCTTTAGCAGTTGTTGTAAAGCTGGTTTGGTGGTGATGAACTGTCTCAGCTTTTGCTTGTCTGTAAAGGTTTTAATTTCTCCATCAAATCTAAATGAGATCCTTGCTGGGTAGAGTAATCTTGGTTGCAGGTTTTTCTCCTTCATCACTTTAAATATGTCCTGCCAGTCCCTTCTGGCTTGCAGAGTTTCTGCTGAAGGATCAGCTGTTAACATTATGGGGATTCCCTTGTGTGTTATTTTTGTTTTCCCTTGCTGCTTTTAATATGTTTTCTTTGTATTTAAATTTTGACAGTATGATTAATATGTGTCTTGACGTATTTCTCCTTGTATTTATCCTGTATGGGACTCTCTGTGCTTCCTTGACTTGATTAACTATTTCCTTTCCCATATGAGGGAAGTTTTCAACTGTAATCTATTCCAATATCTTCTCAGTCCCTTTGTTTTCCTCTTCTTCTTCTGGAACCCCTATAATTAGAATGTTGGTGCGTTTAATGTTGTCCCAGAAGTCTCTGAGACTGTCCTCAGTTCTTTTCATTCTTTTTTCTTTATTCTGCTCTGCAGTAGTTATTACCACTATTTTATATTCCGGGTCACTTATCCATTCTTCTGCCTCAGTTATTTTGCTATTGATCCCATCTAGAGTATTTTTAATTTCATTTATTGTGTTGTTCATCATTGTTTGTTTCATCTTTAGTTCTTCTAGGTCCTGTTAAATGTTTCTTGCATTTTGTCCATTCTATTTCCAAGATTTTGTATCATCTTTACTATCATTATTCTGAATTCTTTTTCAGGTAGACTGCTTATTTCCTCTTCATTTGTTAGGTCTGGTGGGTTTTTATCTTGCTTCTTCATCTGCTGTGTTTTTTTTTTTTTTTTGTCTTCTCATTTCGCTTATCTTACTGTGTTTGGGGTCTCCTTTTTGCAGGCTGCAGGCTCATAGTTCCCGTTGATTTTGTTGTCTGTCCCCAGTGTCTAGTGTTGGTTCAGTGGGTTGTGTAGGCTTCATGGGGAGGATACTAGTGCCTGTGTTCTTGTGGATGATGCTGGATCTTGTCTTTCTGGTGGGCAGGTCCACATCTTCTGTTATGTTTTGGGGTGTGTGTGGACTTATTATGATTTTAGGCAGCCTCTCTGCTAATGGGTGGGGTTGTGTTCCTCTCTTGGTAGTTGTTTGGCATAGGATGTCCAGCACTGTAGGTTGCTTGTCGTTGAGTGAAGCTGGGTGCTGGTGTTGTGATGGAGATCTCTGGGAGATTTTTGCCATCTGATATTATGTTGCACTGGGAGGTCTTTTGTGGACCAGTGTCCTGAAGATGGGTCTCCCATCTCAGAGGCACAGCACTGACTCCTAGCTGCAGCACCAAGAGACTTTCATCCACATGGCTCAGAAGAAAAGGGAGAAAAAGTAGAAAAAGAAAGAAAGGAAGGAAGAAAGAAAGGAAGGAAGGAAGGAAAGAAGGAAGGAAGGAAGGAAGAGAGAGAGAGAAAGAAAGAAAAAAGAAAGAATGAAAGGAGGGAGGGAGGGATGGAGGAAGGAAGGAAAGAAGGAAGCAGGGAAGGAAGGAAGGAAAAAGGAAAGAAAGAAAGAAGATAAAGTAAAATAACATAAAGTAAGATAAAATATAATAAAGTTATTAAAATAAAAAAATTATTAAGAAAAATTTAGAAAAAAAACGGATGGTTACAACCCTAGGGCAAATGGTGGAGGCAAGGCTATACAGCATAAATCTTGCTCTCAAAGTCCACCTCATCAATTTGTGATGATTCGTTTTCTATTCATGTATTCCACAGACATCAAGTTGATTGTGGCGCTTTAATCCACTGCTTCTGAGGCTGCTGGGGGAGATTTCCCTATCTCTTCTTTGTTCTCACGTGCCCCAGGGGCTCAGCTACGGATTTGGCCCCGCCTCTGCGTGTAGGGCACCGGAGGGCGGAGGGCGTCTCTTCTTCGCTCAGACTGGACAGAGTTAAAGAAGACGCTGATTCGGAGCCTCTGGTTCACTCAGGCTGGGGGAGGGAGGGGCACGGAGTGCTGGGCGAGCCTGTGATGGCAGAGGACGGCAAGACGTTGCACCAGCCTGAGGCGTGACGTGCATTCTCCAGGAGAAATTATCCCTGGATCCTGGGACCCTGGCAGTGGTGGGCTGGACAGACTACCCGGAAGGGGGGTGTACAGTAACCTGTGTTCACACACAGGCTTCTTGGTGGTGACAGCAGCAGCCTTAGCGTGTCATGCTGGTCTCTGGTGTCTGTGCTTTTAGTCGCGCCTCGTGCCCGTCTCTGGAGCTTCTTTAAGCAGTGCTCTTAATCCCTTCTCCTCTCGCACCAGGAAACAAAGAGGGAAGCAAAAGTCTTTTGCCTCTTCTGCAGCTGCAGACCTTTTCCCGGACTCGCTCCTGGCTAGCCATGGTGCACTAACCCCCTGCAGGCTGTGTTCATCCCGCCAACCCCAATCTTCTCCCGCCCTAAGCCCAAGCCTCAACTCCCAGGCCCGCCCACCCCGTCGGGTGAGCAGACAAGCCTCTCGAGCTGGTGATGCCGGTCGGCCCTGATCCTCTCTGTGGGAATCTCTCCACTTTGCCCTCCACACCCCTGTTGCTGTGCTCTCCTCCGTGGCTCCAAAGCATTCCCCCTCCACCACCCGCAGTCTCTGCCCATGAAGGGGCTTCCTAGTGTGTGGAAACCTTTGCTCCTTCACAGCTCCCTCCCACTGGTGCAGGTCCCGTCCCTATCCTTTTGTCTCTGTTTATTCTTTTTTCTTTTGCCCTACCCAGGTATGTGGGGGGTTCTTGCCTTTTGGGAGGTCTGAGATCTTCTGCCAGCGTTCAGTAGGTGTTCTGTAGGAGTTGTTCCACGTGTAGATGTATTTTTGGTGTATCTATGGGGAGAAAAGTGATCTCCACGTCTTACTCTTCTGCCATCTTCCCGGAAGCCCCCTAGCTGTTGAAAATTAAATACAAAGAAAACATATTAAAAGCAGCAAGGGAAAAACAGCAAATAAACACAAAAGGGAATCCCCATAAGATTAACAGTGGATCCTTCAGCAGAAACCCTGCAAGGCAGAAGGGAGTGGCAGGACATATTTAAAGTGATGAAGGAGAAAAACCTGCAACAAGGATTACTCTACCCAGCAAAGATCTCATTCAGATTTGATGGAGAAATTAAAAACTTTACAGACAAGCAAAAGCTGAGAGACTTCAGCACTATCAAACCACCTTTACAACAAATGCCATATGAACATCTCTAGGCAAGAAACACAAGAGAAGGAGAAGACCTACAATAACAAACCAAAAACAATTAAGAAAATGGGAATAGGAACATACATATCGATAATTACCTTAAATGTAAATGGACTAAATGTTCCCACCAAAAGCAACAGATTGGCTGAATGGATACAAAAAGCAGACCCATATATATGCTGTCTACAAGAGGCCCTCTTCAGACATAGAGACACATAGGAAATTCAAGTAAGGGGATGTGAAAACATATTCCATGCAAATGGAAACCAAAAGAAAGCTGGAGTAGGAATTCTCATATGAGAAAAAATAGACTTTAAAATAAAGACTATTAGAAGAGACAAAGAAGGACACTACATAATGATCAAGGGATTGATCCAAGAAAAAGGCATAACAATTGTAAATATTTATGAACCCAACATAAGAGCACCTCAATACATAAGGCAAATACTAACAGCCATAAAAGGGGCAATCGACAGTAACCCATACATAGTAGGGAATTTTAACATCCCACTTTCACCAATGGACAGATCATCCAAAATGAAAATAAATAAGGAAACACAAGCTTTAAATGATCCAGTAAACAAGATGGACTTAATTGATATTTATATGACATTCCATCCAAAGACAACAGAAATATCATTTTTCTCAACTGCTCATGGGACATTCTCCAGGACAGATCATATCGTGGGTCACAAATCAAGCCTTGGTAAATTTAAGAAAATTGAAATTGTATCGAGTATCTTTTCTGACCAAAATGCTATGAGACTAGATATCAATTACAGGAAAAGATTTGTAAAAAATACAAACACATGGAGGCTAAACAATACACTACTTAATAACGAAGTGATCACTGAACAAATCAAACAGGAAATTTAAAAAACACCTAGAAACAAATGACAATGGAGACACGATGACCCAAACCTATAGGATGCAGCAAAAGCAGTTCTAAGAGGGAAGTTTATAGCAATACAATCCTACCTTAAGAAACAGGAAATATCTGGAAGAAACAACCTAGCCTTGCACCTAAAGTAAATAGAGAAAGAAGAACAAAAAAAACCCAAAGTTAGCAGAAGGAAAGAAATCATAAACATCAGATCATAAATGAATGATAAAGAAATGAAGGAAACGACAGCAAAGATCAATAAAACTAAAAGCTGGTTCTTTGAGAGGATAAACAAAATTGATAAACCATTAGCCAGATTCATCAAGGAAAAAAGGGAGAAGACTCAAATCAATAGAATTAGAAATGAAAAAGAAGTAACAACTGACACTGCAGAAGCACAAAAGATCATGAGAGATTACTACAAGCAACTCTATGTGAGTAAAGTGCACAACCTAGAAGAAATGGACAAATTCTGAGAAAAGCACAACATGCCAAGACTTAATCAGGAAGAAATAGAAAATATGAACAGACCAATCACAAGCACTGAATTTGAAACTCTGATTAAAAATCTTCCAACAGAGAAAAGCCCAGGACCAGAAGGCTTCACTGGCTAATTCTATCAAACATTTGGAAAACAGCTACCTTCTCAAACTCTGCCAAAATATAGCAAGGCCACCATCACCTTGATAACAAAACCAGACAACGATGTCACATGGAAGGAATACTACAGGCCAATGTCACTGATGAACATAGATGCAAAAATCCTCAACAAAATATTAGTAAACAGAATCCAACAGCACATTAAAAGGATCCTACACCCTGATCAAGTGGGGTTTCTTCCAGGAATGCAAGGCCTCTTCAATTTACACAAATCAAACAACGTGATACACCATATTAACATATTGAAGGAGGAAAACCATATGATCATCTCAATAGATGCAGAGAAAGCTTTGGACAAAATTCAACACCCATTTATGATAAAAACCCTGCAGAAAGTAGGCATAGAGGGAACTTTCCTCAACATAATAAAGGCCATATATGACAAACCCACAGCCAACATCATCCTCAATGGTGAAAACCTGAAAGCATTTCCACTAAGATCAGGAAAAAGACAAGGTAGCCCACTCTCACCACTCTAAGTCTACATAGTTTTGGAAGCTTTAGCCACAGCAATCAGAGAAGAAAATAAAATAAAATGAATCCAAATTGGAAAAGAAGAAGTAAAGCTGTCACTGTTTGCAGATGACATGATACTATACATAGAGAATCCTAAAGATGCTACCAGAAAACTAATCAATGAATTTGGTAATGTAGCAGAATACAAAATTAAAGCGCAGAAATCTTTGTCATACCTGTACATAAATGATGAGAAATCTGAAAGTAAAATCAAGAAAACACTCCCATTTGCCATTACAACAAAAAGAATAAAATATCTAGGAATAAACGTACCTAAGGAGACAAAAGACCTGTATGCAGAAAATTATAAGACACTGATGAAAGAAATTAAAGATGATACAAAGAGATGCAGAGATATACCATGTTCTTGGATTGGAAGAATCAACATTGTGAAAATGACTCTACTACCCAAAGCAATCTACAGATTCAATGCAATCCCTATCAAACGACCACTGGCATTTTTCACAGAAATAGAACAAAAAATTTCACACTTGATATGGAAACACAAAAGACCCTGAATAGCCAAAGCAATCTTGAGAATGAGAAACGGAGCTGGAGGAATCAGGCTCACTGACTTCAGACTATACTACAAAGCTACAGTAATCAAGAGAGTATGGTACTGGCACAAAAACAGAAAGATAGATCAAAGGAACAGGATAGAAAGCCCAGAGATAAACCTACACACATATGGTCACCTTATCTTTGATAAGGAGTCAGGTAGGTACAGTGGACAAAGGACAGACTCTTCAATAAGTGGTGTTGGGAAAAGTAGACAGGGACATGTAAAAGTATGAGATTAGATCACTCCATAACACCATACAGAAAAATAATGTCAAAGTGGATTAAAGACCTAAACGTAAGGCCAGAAACTATCAAACTCTTAGACAAAAACATAGGCAAAATGCTCTATTACATAAATCACAGCAAGATCCTTTTTGACCCACCTCCTAGAGAAATGGAAAAAAAAATTAAATTGAACAAATGGGACCTAACGAAACTTCAAAGCTTTTGCACAGCCAAGGAAACCATGAATAAGACCAAAGGCAACCATCAGAAAAGGAGAAAATATTTGCAAATGAAGCAACTGACAAAGGATTAATCTCCAAAATTCATAAGCAGCACATTCAGCTCAATAACAAAAAAAACAAACAACAAAATCCAAAAACGGGCAGAAGACCTAAATAGACATTTCTCCAAAGAAGATATACAGACTGCCAACAAAGACATGAAAGAATGCTCAAAATCATTAATCATTAGAGAAATGCAAATCCAAACTACAATAAGATGTCATCTCACACCAGTCAAAATGGCCATCATCAAAAAGTTTAGAAAAAATAAATGCTGGAGAGGGTGTGGAGAAAAGGTTCATTCTTGCACTGCTGGTGGGAATGTGAATTGGTAGAGACACTGTGGAGAACAGTATGGCTGTTGCTTAAAAAACTACAAATAGAACTACCATATGACCCAGCAATCCCACTACTGGGCATATACCCTGAGAAAACCATAGTTCAAAAAGAGTCATGTACCAAAATGTTGACACCTGCTCTATTTACAACAGCCCAGACATGGAAAAAAACTAAATGTCTATCATCGGAAGAATGGATAAAGAAGATGTGGCACATATATACAATGGATTATTAATCAGCCATAAAAAGAAACGAAATTGAGCTATTTGTAATGAGGTGGATAGACCTAGAGTCTGTCATACAGAGTGAAGTAAGTCAGAAAGAGAAAGATAAATACTGTACTAGCGTACAGTATTCCACATATATATGGAATTTAAGAAAAAAATGTCATGAAGAAACTAGGGGTGAGACAGAAATAAAGACACAGACCTACTAGAGAAAGGATGTGAGGATATGGGGAGGGCGAAGTGTAAGCTGTGACAAAGTGAGAGAGAGGCATGGACATATATACACTAACAAACATAAGGTAGACAGCTAGTGGGAAGTAGCCGTATAGCACAGGGAGATTAGCTTGTTCTTTGTGACCGCCTGGAGGGGTGGGATATGGAGGGTGGGAGGGAGAGAGATGCAAGAGGGAAGAGATATGGGAACATATGTATATGTATAACTGATTTACTTTGTTATAAAGCAGAAACTAACACACCATTGTAAAGCAATTATCCTCCAATAAAGATGTAAGAAAAAAAAATCCTCAACACAATACTACCAAACAGAATCCAACAGCATATTAAAAGGATAATACACCATGACCAAGTGGGGTTTATTCCAGGAATTCAAGGATTCTTCAATATACTCAAATCAATGCAGAGAAAGCTTTCGACAAAATTCAACACCGATTTATGATAGAAACCCTGCGGAAAGTAGGTATAGAAGGAATTTTCCTCAACATAATAAAGGCCATATATGACAAAACAACAGCCAACATCATCCTCAATGGTGGAAAACTGAACGCATTTCCATAAGATCAGGAATAAGACAAGGTTGCAAACTCTCACCACTCTTATTGAACATAGTATTGGAAGTTTTAGCCACAGCCATCAGAGAAGAAAAGGAAATAAAAGGAATCCAAATTGGAAAAGAAGAAGTAAAGCTCTCGCTGTTTGCAGATGACATGATACTATACATAGAGAATCCTAAAGATGTTATCAAAAAACTTCTAGAGCTAATCAGTGAATTTGGTAAAGTAGCAGGATACAAAATTAAGGCACAGAAATCTCTGGCATTCCTATACACTAATGATGAAAAATCTGAAAGTGAAATCAGAAAACACTCCCATTTACCATTGCAACAAAAAGAATAAAAAATCTAGGAATAAACCTACCTAAGGAGACAAAAGACCTGTATGCAGAAAATTATAAGACACTGATGAAAGAAATTAAAGATGAAACAAATAGATGGAGAGATATACCCTGTTGTTTGATAGGAAGAATCAACATTCGGAAAATAACTCTACTACCCAAAGCAATCTACAGATTCAATACCATCCATATCAAACTACCACTGGCATTTTTCACAGAACTAGAACAAAAAATTTCACAATTTGTATGGAAACACAAAAGACCCTGAATAGCCAAAGCAATCTTGAGAACGATAAATGGAGCTGGAGGAATCAGGCTCCCAGACTTCAGATTATGCTACAAATCTACAATAATCAAGACAGTATGGTACTGGCACAAAAACAGAAAGATAGATCAATGGAACAGGATAGAAAGCCCAGAGATAAACCCATGCACATATGGTCACCTTATCTTTGATAAAGGAGGCAGGAATGTACAGTGGAGAAAGGACAGCCTCTTCCATAAATGGTGCTGGGAAAGCTGGACTGGTACATGTAAAAGTATGAGATTAGATCACTCCCTAACACCATACACAAAAATAAGCTCAAAATGGATTAACGACCTAAATGTAAGGAGAGAAACTATCAAACTCTTAGAGGAAAACATAGGCAGAACACTCTATGACATAAATCACAGCAAGATCCTTTCTGACACCCCTTCTAGAGAAATGGAAATAAAAACAAAAATAAACAAATGGGACCTAATGAAACTTAAATGCTTTTGCACAGCAAAGGAAACCATAAACCAGACCAAAAGACAACCCTCAGAATGGTAGAAAATATTTGCAAATGAAGCAACTGACAAAGGATTAATCTCCAAAATTTATAAGCAGCTCAGGCAGCTCAATATCAAAAAAACAAACAACCCAATCCAAAAATGGGCAGAAGACCCAAATAGACATTTTTCCAAAGAAGATATACAGACTGCCAACAAACACATGAAAGAATGCTCAACATCATTAATCATTAGAGAAATGCAAATCTAAACTACAATGAGATATCATCTCACACCAGTCAGAATGGCCATCATCAATACATCTAGAAACAATAAATGCTGCAGAGGGTGTGGAGAAAAAGGTACACTCTTGCACTGCTGGTTGGAATGTGAATTGGTACAGCCAGTATGGAGAACAGTATGGAGGTTCCTTAAGAAACTACAAATAGAATTACCATATGACCCAGCAATCCCGCTATTGGGCATATACCCTGAGAAAACCAAAATTCAAAAAGTGTCATGTACCAAAATGTTCATTGCAGCTCTATTTACAATAGCCCAGAGATGGAAACAACCTAAGTGTCCATTATCAGATGAATGGATAAAGAAGATGTGGCACATATATACAATGGAGTATTACTGAGCCATAAAAAGAAACGAAATTGAGCTATTTGTAATGAGGTGGATAGACCTAGAGTTTGTCATACGGAGTGAAGTAAGTCAGAAAGAGAAAGACAAATACCGTATACTAACACATATAAATGGAATATAAGAAAAATAATATCATGAAGAACCTAGGGGTAAGACAGGAATAACGGCACAGACCTACTAGAGAATGGACTTGAGGATATTGGGAGTGGGAATTGTAAGCTGTTACAAAGCGAGAGAGTGGCACGGACATATACACACTACCAAACGTAAAATAGATAGCTAGTGGGAAGCAGCCGTATAGCACAGGGAGATCAGCTCAGTGCTTTGTGACCACCTATAGGGGTGGGATAGGGAGGGTGGACGGGAGGTAAATGCAAGAGGGAAGACATATGGGAACATATGTATATGTATAACTTATTCACTTTGTGATAAAGCAGAAACTAGCACACTATTGTAAAGCAATTATACTCCAATAAAGTTGTAAAAAAAAAAAGGGAAGCTGGTGATGTTTGCATGTTTGTCTTATACAAGCATCTTACTGACACTTGTCCTTTCTAATAGGCTTTTTGTTTAATTTCATTCTTTTGGATTTTTAAAAGTTATGTAAGTATATTTTTTGCAAATAATAACCTTTCTCTTCTAACACCTGAGCAACAGTATCTGATAATGTATAAAAGCACATGTCCTGGCACCAGATCACTGAGATTCAAATCCTAGCTTTGCCACTTAGAAGCTTTGTAACTTTGAACAAGTTACTTAAACTCCATGCCTGTTTTCTCATCTCACATAATGAATTTAGTACAGTGTGTGGCACTATGTAAATGTTGGTGTTGTTTTTACTCATTGAATTTCTTATAATTTCTTGCCTTATTACATTGCCTAAAATCTCCAGGATGCTTGTAATATGTTTCCTTGTCTTATTTCTGTTTTTCGTAGAATTGCATTTAACACTGCATATGGTATTTGCTGCTGGTTTCCAATAAATACTATTTTTGTCATGTAAAATAAGTAGATATAGTTATAGGTCAACACATATGAACCCTATGGTAACCACAAATCAAAAACCTATGATAGATACAAAAAAACAAGTGAGAAAGGAACACAAGCATAACACTAAAGAAAATCATCAAACTACAGGGTAAGAAACTAAAAGAAGAAAAAACAGGGGAGAACTACGGAAACAACTGGAAAATATATAAAATGGCAATAAGTACATAACTATCAATAGTTATTTTAATTGTTAATGGACTAAATGCTCCAGTCAAGAGACACACGTGGCTGATTAGATATAAAAACAAGACATCTATATGCTGCTTACAAAAGACTCACTTCAGAACTAAAGACATACACAGACTGAAAGTGAGGGGATGGAAAAAGATATTTCATGCAAATGGAAATGACAAGGGTAGCAATACTCATATCAGACAAAATAGACTTTGAAACAAAGTCTATAACAAAAGACAAAGAAGGACACTATATAATGATAAAGGGGTCAGTAGAGGAAGAGGATATTACACTTGTTAACATATATGCACCCAATACAGGAGCACCTAAATATATAAAGCAAATATTAACAGAAATAAAAGGAGAAAATGACAAAAATGGAATAATAATAGGGAACTTTAACACCCATTTACATAAATGGAGAGGTGATCCAGATAAAAATGTCAATAAGGCCACAGTCGTCTTAAATGACACAGTAAACCAGTTTGACTTAACAGATATCTACAAGACATTCCACTCAAAAACACCACAATACACATTCTTTTCAAATGCACATGGAACATTCTCCAGGATAGATCATATGCTAGGCCACAATACAAGTCTCAACAAATGTAAGAAGACAGAAATTATACCAAGGATTTTTTCTGATCACACTGGTATGAAACTAGAAATCAATTACAGGAAGAAAAATGGGAAAAGCACAAACACGTAGAGACTAAACAACATACTACTAAAAACCAATGGGACAATGAAGAAATCATTGAGAACAATATAGCTGTTCTTTAAAAAAATTAAAAATAGAACTACCATACAATCCAGCTATTCTTCTCCTGGATAGTTATCTGATGAAAAGAAAAACACTAATACCAAAAGGTATCTGCACCCCCATGTTAACTGCAACACTATTTATAATAGTGAAGATGTGGAAACAAAGTGCCCACTGACAGATGAATGGATAAAGAAAATGTTTTATTTATATACAATGGAATATGTTTTCACCCAACAAAAAGAAGGAAATTTTACCATTTTCAACAACATGGATGAAATTGGAGGGCATTCATTATGCTAAATGACATAATTCAGACTTACAAAAACATGAATTGTTTGATTTCACTTATACATGAAATCCACAAAAAATCAAACTCATAGACACAGAAAAGAGTTTGGTGATTGCCAGAGGTAGAGGTTGGGGGGCAGCAAAAGTGGTTAAAGTGGTCAAAACATGCAAACTTCCAGTTTTACCATAAATAAGTCTTAGTAATATAATGTACACACAATGGCTATAGGTGACAATACTGTATGGTATATTTGAAAGTTACTAAGAGACTAGATATTAAAAGTTCACAAGAAAAAAATTGTAATGATATGTGGTGATGGATTTTAACTAAATTTATTGTGGCAATCATTTTACAATATCTACCCATATCAAATCATTAGGTTTTACACCTAAAATTAATATTTTATACATCAATTATATCTCAATTTAAAAAGGAAAGAATAAAGATCTCAGAAACCAACCTAAATTTACACCTCATGGAAGGAGGAAAAGAATAACAAACTGAGCACAAAGTTAGCAGGAGGTAGGACAAAACAAATATCAGAGTAGAAACAAATAAAATGAAGACCAGAAAGCAATAGAAAAGATTAATGAAACTAAGAGCTGGCTTTTGAAAAAATAAACAAATTGATACACCAGTAGATAGCCTAAGAGAAAAAGAGAGATCTAAATCAGTAAAGTCAGAAAAGAGGAGACATTACAACAGATGTCACAGAAATACAAAGGATCGTAAGAGACAACTATAAATATTCATGTGCCAACAAATAGAAGAACCCAGAGGAAATAATTAATTACTAGAAACATACAAATTATCTAGCCTGAATCATGAAGAAATAGAATATATGAATAGACCAATAATAGGTAAGGAGGTTGAATCAGTAATCACAAAATTACCAAAAAGAAAAGCCTTGGATAATATGGTTTCACTAGTGAATTCTACCAAACATATAAAGGAGAATGTCAATTTACACTCTCACCAACAGTGCAGAAGTGTTCCCTTTTCTCCATATCCTCACCAACATTCATTATCTCTCATCTTTTTTGATAATAGCCATCCTAACAGGTGTGGTGTAATATGTCATTTTGGTTTTGATTTGCATTTCCCTGACTATTAGTGATGTTGAGCATCTTTTCATGTACATATTAGCCATATGTATGTCTTCTTTAGAAAAATGTCTATTCATGTCCCTTGCCAAATTTACAGCAGATTTTTTTTGTTTCTTTGATATTGACTTTTATGAGTTCCTTATATTTTTTGGATATTAACTTATCAGACTTATGGTTTGCAAATATTTTCTTCTATTCCATAAATTGCCTTTTCAATTTATTGATGGTTTCCTTTGCCATGCAGAAAATTTTTAGTTTGATGTACTCCCATTTGTTTATTTTAATGTTTTGCCTTTGCTTTTGGTGTCTTATCCAAAAAAACAATCTCTGTCAAGACTAATGTCAAGAAATTTTTACCTGTATTTTCTTTCAGAAGTTTTACAGTTTAAGGTCTTACATTTACATCTTAAATCCATTTTGAGTTAATATTTGTGAGTGCTTTAAGATAGGAGTCCAGTTTCATTTTTTGAATGTGGATGTCCAGTTTTAACAACATCATTTATTGAAGAGATTATGCTTTCTCTGTGTGTGTTCTTGGCATCCTTGTCAAAGCTCAATTGACTGTATATACATGGGCTTATTTCTGGGTTCTTTATTCTGTTCCACTGGTGTAGGTGCCTATTTTTTGTCACTGCCATACTGTTTTGATGACTATAGCTGTGTAATATAATTTAAACTCAGGAACTGTGATCCCACTAGCCTTATTCTTCTTTCTCAACCTTATTTTGACTATTGAGGTTCTTTTGTGATTCCACATAAGTTTTAGGGTAGTACTTTCTATTTCTGTAATAATGCTATTGGGATTTTTATAGGAATTACATTGAAACAGTACATTGCTTTGAATACTGTGGACATTTAAACAATATGCATTTTTCCAATAGAAGAAAATTGGATATTGTTCTACTTATTTGTGTCATCTTCAATTTCTTTTACCAGTGTCATAATTTTCAGTGTACAAGTTCCACATACTTGGTAAAATTTATTCCTAAGTATTTTAGAGCTTTTGATATTATTATAAACTGAATTGTTTTCTTAACTTCTCTTTCAGGAAGTTCAATGTAAAGGTATATAAATGCAACTGATTTTAGTATTTGACTTTATATCCTGCAACCTTACTGAATTTGTTTATTAGACCTAATAGTTTTCTGGTGGAAATTTTAGGACTTCTTACATATAAGACTATGTCATCTGCAAACAAAGATAATTTTACTTCTTCATTTCTTATTTGGTTGTCTTTGATTTCTTTCTCTTTCCTAACTGTGGTGACTAAGATTTCCAGTAGTATGTTGAATAGAAGTGGTGGGAATGAGCACCCTTGTCTTGTTGCTCATTGAAAACATTTAATTTTCACCATTGAGTATGATGTTAGCTGTGGGGTTGTCATACATGGTTTTTATTAGGTTGAGGTAACCCCCCTTCTATATGTAATTTGTTGAGAATTTTTATCACAAAAGATGTTGAATTTTGTTAAATGCTTTTCCCGCATCTATTGAGATGATCGTGATCTTTAACCTTCATTCTACTAATGTGATATATTATATTGACTCATTTTCATATAATAAAATATCTTTGCGTCCCAGGGATAAATCCCACTAGATAATAGTGTGTAATCCATTTTATGTGATGTTGAATTCATTTTGCTAGTATTACCTTGAGGATATTTCCATCTATGTTCTTCAGGGATTTTGACCTGAAATTTTCATTTCTTGTAGTTACTTAAAATGGCTTTGGTATTAAAATAATTGTGGCCTCCAAAAATGAGTTTGTAAGTGTTCACTCCTCTTTAATTTTTTGGATGAGTTTGATAAGAATTGACATTACCAACTTTCTAAAAGTTTGATAAAAATCACTATTGAGGGGCTTCCCTGGTGGTGCAGTGGTTAAGAATCCACCTGTCGGGCTTCCCTGGTGATGCAGTGGTTGAGAGTCCGCCTGCTGATGCAGGGGACACGGGTTTGTGCCCCAGTCCGGGAAGATCCCACATGCCGTGGAGCAGGTAGGCCCGTGAGCCATGGCCGCTGAGCCTGTGCATCTGGAGCCTGTGCTCTGCAACGGGAGAGGCCACAACAGTGAGAGGCCCGTGTACCACACAAAAAAAAAGAATCTGCCTATCAATGCAGGGGACATGGGTTCGATCCCTGGCCTGGAAAGATCCCATATGCCACGGAGCAACTAAGCCCGCATGCCACAACTACTGAAGACCATGTGCCTACAGCCCATGTGCCGCAACAAGATAAGCCCCTGCTCTCCACAACTAGAGAAGGCCCACATGCAACAACAAAGACTCAACACAGCCAAAAATAAAAACAAATAAATAAATTAATTTAATTTTTAAAAAAATTAAGAAAAAAAACACTATTGAGTTATCAGATCCTGGGGCTTTCCTTGCTGGAAGCTTTTTTATTATCGATTCAATCTTCTTACCCATTATTTGTTTGTTCATATTTTATATTTCTTTATGATTCAGTCTTGGTATGTTGCATGTTCCTGGTAATATATCCATTTTTCTATGTTATCTAAAGTCTTGGCATATAATTTTTCATACTAGTTTCTTATGTATTTCTACTATATCAGTTGTAATATCTCCAGTTTCATTTATTTTATTTGATTATTCTTTTTGTCTCAGTCAGTTTAGCTAAAATTTTGTTAATTTCTTTTTCTTTTAAAAAATAAGTTGTTATATTCATTAATCTTTTCTGTTACCTTTCTATTTTATTGTTATAAGGTAGCTGCTATTACAGCTCAAATGTTTATTATTTCTTTTCTTCTGCTAACCTTGGTCTTAGTCTGTTCTTTTGCTTGTTCCTTGAGATGTAAGGTTAGTTCTCTTGAGATCTTTCTTTTTCTTAATGTAATTGTTTATCACTATAACTTTCCTCATAGAACTGCTATTGCTGAATCCCATAAGTTTTAGTATGTTGCGTTTCTATTTTCTTCTCAATACTTTTCATCTCTCTTTTTACTTTTTCTTTTATCCATTGATTTTTTAGGAGTCTATTGTTTACTTTTGACATATTGATGAATACTCTTGCTTTCCTCCTGTTATTGATTTATAATTTCATAATATTGTGGTTGGAAAACATACCTGATATGACTTCAGTCTTTATAAATTTTTTAAAACTTACTTTGTGAATAATATATGATCCATCCTTGAGAATGTTCCTTGTGTGTTCTGCTGCTATGGCATGGAATGTTCCTATGTGTCTTCTAGGTCCATTTAGTCTAATGTATACTTCAGATCCCTTATTTTCATGTTAACTTTCTGTCTGGATTATCCATCCATTATTGAAAGTGGAGTATTGAAGCACCTTACTATTATTGCATTGCTGTCTAATTTTGCCTTCTGCTCTGTTAATAGATATTTAATATATTTAGGTACTCCAAAGTTGAATGAATATATGTTTACAGTTATTATACCCTCTTGATGAATTAATATTTTTTATTATTATATGGTAGCATTTGTCTCTTTTCACAGCTTTTACTTAAACTGTATTTTATCTGATATAAGTAAATCGATCCTTATCTCTATTGGTGTTCATTTGCATGGAATATCTTCCTCATACCTTCACTTTTAGTCTTTGCATTTCCTTAAACCTTAAGAGAGTTCTGTAGCAGCAAATACTTGAGTCTCACATTTTTACCCACTCAGCCATTCTAAGATTTTGATTGAAGAATTTAAACTATTTACATTGAAAGTAATTACTGGTAGCTAAGGAATTACTTTGTAATTTTTAAATTGTTTTCTGATTCTTTTGTAGTTCCTTTGTTCCTCTCTTGCCATCTCCTTTGTGAATTGATAATTTTTGTAAGAGTATGGTTTGATTCTTTTCTCTTTGTCTTTTGTGTATCTATTGGTTTATAGGTTTTATACTATACTATACTATACTATAAGTTTTAGCTTTCTGGTTACCTTGTAGCTTTCATAATATGTCTTACAGCTATAATAGTCTATTTTAAACTGATAAGAACTTAACAACAATTCCATATAAGAGGTTTCCACATCTTCTCACCTTAACGCCACATTTTATGTTGTTGATGTCACAATTTATATATTAAAAAATTTTTTCCTTCCCTTTACTTTTAATTATGATATAATTGACATATAACATTACATTAGTTTCAGATTTACAAAAGAATGATTCAATATTTGTAAATATTTTGAAATGCTCATGACAAGAAGTCTAATTAACATCAATCAGAATGCATAGCTACATTTTTTGTCTTGTGATGAGGACTTTTAAGATCTACCCTGTTAACAACTTTCAAATATGCAATCAAGTACTATTAACTGTAGTCATAATGGTGTACTTTACATCCCCATGACTTGTTTTATATTTGAATGTTTGTACCTTTGTACTCCCTTCACCCACATAACCCACCCTCCACCTCTGGCAACCACCAATCTGTTCTCTATGAGCTTCTTCTTTTTTGTTGTTTTTTCTTACATTCCACATATAGGTAAGATTGTATGATATTTTTCTTTCCCTTTCTGAATTATTTCACTTAGCATAATGTCCTCAAGGTCCATCTGTATTATCTCAAGTGGCAAGATTTCATTTTTATTTATGGCTGAATAGTATTCTATTGTATATGTATTATACCTTCTTTGTTCATTCATATATTGATGCAGTTGACCTGAAACAGACTGCCAATATCTCTCTAACAAAGATAGATTTATTCAGGACCACCAGAGAATAGCAGTTCAGAGACTGCAACCATGATGATCCACATGCACTTTCCTGCATGGCAAGGGAAGGAAAATGCTTTTATAGAGAGGAAATGGAAGTTGGGAGGGCTACAGTAAACAAAGAGCCCTTGAATTTTCATTGGCTGAGACCTTGCCAGGAGCAAAGTGGGGTCTTTCTTCTTCCTGTTGGGCTCTGCTATCATCGTAGGGTGTGAGAGGTCCCCCTTATGGTCACCCAACTCTATTTAATTGGGGTTTCTGTTTACTAATTTTTTACATTTCCCCTTTTGATCAAGATCTTTCTCTGAAAGCATCACTGATCAAGAGTTGAGTTTTCTAGTTTCAGCAGCTTTTTGTCCCTTAATGTCAGAAAAGACCTTTCCTGGGTGTAGTGTCTCACATCAGAGGGAAAGTGCTGACTGGAAACCTATTAAGGTCACATTTGAGTGACAAGGAGGGGTAGGAGAGAGAACACCAGACATTTTTATCTAAAGTTCATATTTAGCAAAATCCTAGACATTGGAGATCACCTGAAACATTATGGCATCATCAAAGAATTGGTGACATGTTTCCAACAGGCCTGGTGTTTATTTATTTTTTTAACATCTTTATTGGAGTATAATTGCTCTACAACAGTGTGTTAGTTTCTGCTGTATAACAAAGTGAATCAGCTTGGCCTGGTGTTTAGAACTTTATGTCTTCCAGAACAGCCAACAAGATGTGTGAGAAATAAGGACTCTCAGTATAACCCTGAGGCATTACTGTCCAGGAGAATTGTTTTTCCTATGAAGTGAAGGCAAAAAGCTATTGGGTACCTTCCTCAGCTGGAATAGTAAAGAATATACTGCATAAATCTATTATGGTAAATAATTTACTTCTAGTAAGAATGAACTGAAGTTAATAGTAATGTATGAGGATTACAAATTACAGCTTTCTTGGGAAAGCTGTCTCATCAAATGTCATTTGCTTCAGTTCTGGGAAACCTTTACTTTCAGGTCACCAGAGTATCTGCAGGGACAGCCAGGGTTCATGAAGGCTATAATTTTGTCAGTTGATCAATGGTTTAATGCAGGTACAGTGGTGAGCAGTGGGAATTTTAGTCTCTAGTAGGACTGGGTTGCTATTTGGTCCAAACTAGAGCTTTTGCTTTTTATCAAGCCAACAGTTTTTGCATTTCCAATCTTGTTTTTCCTTTTCTGAGGATAATTTTTGGGCCTCTCTAGCGAGTTTTTCTAAATTATCATTTGAGGTAATACCCCTTTGGAGGTTTGGCTGCTGTTGTTCCCTTTAAGGGCAGTATTCCATGCAGAAATATTGTTACCAAGGCTATTGCTCCAGAATCATACCACTGTCCCTCTCTCAAATAGAAACAAATTACTCTTATCGAAGTTTCAGGAGGAAGATGCAAAGAGAAAAAAACAAGAACTGGTAGAACAAACTAGGCCCAAGATGATGGAGGATTTAACTTCCAGTAGAACTTGAGCCTCATCTTATGCTTATTCAGTGCATTAGCATGCTAAATGACACACCCACCAGCTCCATGACAGTTGACTATTACCATGACAACAACTGGAAAAGCCCATAGAAGGACTGAAAAGGAGAGCTGCATCAGCTCCCGGTCCAAACTACACCCCTGTTCTCGGATAACTCATAAATATTCCTCCCACTCTTTCCAGTTCCCTCCCTTTTACCCCCACCCTTCTATATATTTTGGTCTCAGCCCAAATTGGTTTGAGAAGTTGATTTGTGAACTAGGTTCCTGTTTCTCCATTCTTTGTCCATTGAATAAAGCTTGTGATGTTCCATTCTCAGCATTAGTTTCATTATTGGCTGGGCGAATCTTATCAGAACAAGAACCTTCCTGGCCAAGACAGGGAGTCTCATCCCAGCCTAGGACCCTGGCGTAGGTCTTGTCGACCAATTCAGTGACAATATCAGCAAGGTGATTTCCCTTAGGTCCAGAGTGTCAGGTTTAGAATGACCCTGAATCTTAGTAATAGCTAAAGCAGCAGGTTAAAGAATTGCATTCAACAATACCTGAACATAAGGGCCATTTTTAATGATATATTCACAAGAAGCAAGAAAGCCGCGTCGTTTACATAACATTTCAAAATCATAAGCTACTCTGAAAGCATATCTATTATCAGTATAAATTTTGGCAGTTTTATCCTTGGCTAAAGTACAAGTCCAAGTAAGAGGGTATAATTTAGCTTATTGGCATGAAGTAATCATAGGTAAAGATGCTGCCTCAAGAACAACAAAAGGAGTTTTAATGGCATACCCAGCACAGTATTTGCCATTGTCACCCTTTAAATAAGAACTATTGGTGAACAATAGGAAGTTATTTTTACCCAATGGAATTTCCTGTCAAACATTATGAGGAGCCAGGAAGTGGACCATCAGTGTTAAATAGTTGTGAAGGAATACATTGGTGATGTACAGGAGAAGAATAACTGGATTAAGGTTCCTACAATGTAAAAGAGTTATGTGAAGGGCAGGTAACAAAAGGACTTCAAAGGAGGTGAAGCAGCTACCTGAGAAATATTGAGTCTGATTAGATTTCAGGAGAACTTCTGCTGCAAGAGGTACAAAAAAGGTTAAAGAGGAATACACAGTTTCCTCATTGACCTTAGCCAAAAAAGCAGTGACTGTAATGACTCTAATACAAAAGGGGTATCCCTGTGCCACAAGATCCAGATGCTGGCTATAATACTCTATGCATCTACGGTGGATCCTCTGTTCATAGGTGAGTACCCCAAGGGAATTCACTACCTTTTCATATACAAAAAGGAAAATGGAATATGAAAATTGTGATGCCCAAGTTTAGGTAGGTTCATCAAATTCTACTTTTAGGCCTTGAAAGCTTCATGATCTAGTTCTCCTATAAAATTGGGTCGAGATTGTTATTTTTGAGTAAAATTTATGGTGGTTTGGCCATAAGAGAAATTGTAATCCAATATCAGCAATAACTAACCAGAGAAAACCTAGGTGGTGGTGCTTAGTTTGGGGTTTTGGAAAAATTAGGACACCATAAAGTCTATCTGGATCTAGCTGGAGCCCTTCTTCTGACATCAGAAGCCCTTTCTGAGGACTTCAATCCCCAGAGGCAGGCTTTCAGATAGCTTTCCCAAACCTGGGTTTGGGAACACCACAACTTTTCTTTGGCAGCATTATGACACTTTAAGGTTAAAAGCTTTAGCAAGTGGATGCTGTCTTTCTGTGAGGAGGCTTGAGAAAGAAAGCAAAGAAGCAAATCATCTACATATTAAAACAAAGTATAGCCTCTAAGGAACTATATGTCTTCCAGAACAGCCAACAAGATGTGTGCGAAATAAGGACTCTCAGTATAACTCTGAGGTATTACTGTCCAGGAGAATTATTTTTCCTCTGAAGTTAAGGCAAAAAGCTATTGGGTACCTTCATCAGCTAGAATAGTAAAGAATATACTGCATAAATCCATTATGGTAAAGCACTTACTTCCAGTAAGAATGAACTAAAGTTTATAGTAATGTATGAAGATTACAAATTATAGGAATAACAATGTTGTTAACAGCTTACAGGTCCTAAACAAACTTCAAACCTCAGCTCTTAGGTTATCTCACCTGTAAATTAAAAGAGTTACAGGAGCAAGTGCAAGGAATAATGAGAATTTCAACCTTGTAAACTTCTTTTATTGCTTTATAAAGAAGGGTTGCTTTACTTATAGATTAATTCTGGGAAGAGATGATCGAGGATTCTAATTGAATTTTAAAGTAAGTTTCTCTGTGATTTTTGTGAAAATCGGTTGGATATTTTGCCAATAAGGAAAGTGATAACTGATTAAATGGCGACAAATGATCAGTGTTTCCACACAAAAAATCCCAAATAAATAACCTAACATTACACGTAAAGAAAAAGAAGAACAAACAGAACACAAAGTTAGTAGAAGGAAGTAAATCATAAAGATCAGAGCAGATATAAATGAAATAGAGATGAAGAGAACTATAGAAAAGAGCAAGAAACTAAAACCTGGTTCTCTGAAAACATAAACAAAATTGATAAACCTCTAGTCACACTCATCAAGAAAAAAAGGGAGAAGGCTCAAATCAATAAAATTAGAAAAAGAAAAGAAAAAGTTACAATGGACACCACAGAAATAAAAAGGATCATTAAGAGACTACTACAAGCAACTCTATGCCAACAAATAGACAACCCAGAAGAAATTGACAAATTCTTAGAAAGGTACAACCTTCCAAGACTGAACCAGGAAAAATTACAAAATATGAATAGACCAATCACAAGTACTGAAATTGAAACTGTGATTTTAAAACTTCCAACAAACAAAAGTCCAGGACCAGATGGCTTCACAAGCAAATTCTATCAAACATTTAGAAAGGAGGTAACACCTATCCTTCTGAAACTATTCCAAAATTCTGCAGAGAAAAATACACACTCAAACACATTCTATGAGGTCACCATCACCCTGATACCAAAACCAAAGGTACCACAGAAAAAAAAAATTACAGGTCAATATCACTAATGAACATAGATGTAAAAACCCTCAATAAAACACTAGCAAACCAAATCCAGAAACACATTAAAAGGATCATACATGAAGATCAAGTGGGATTTTTCCCAGGGATGCAAGGATTTTTCAGTATATCCACAAATCAATATATATCCACAAATCTATCCACAAATCAATCAGTGTGATACATCACATCAACAAGTTGAAGAATAAAAACCATGTGATCATCTCAATAGATGCAAAAAACAGCTTTTGACAAAATTCAACACCCATTTATGATTAAAAACTCTCCAGAAGTGAGCGTAGAGGGAACCTACCTCAACATAATAAAGGCCAAACCCACAGCTAATAGATTCTCAAAGGTGAAAGGCTGAAAGCATTTCCTCTAAGATCAGGATGAAGATAAAAATGTCCACTCTCAATACTTTTATTCAACATAACATTGGAAGTCACAGCCACGGCAATCAGAGAAGAAAAATAAATAAAAGGAATCCAAATTAGAAAAGAAGTACAACTGTCACTGTTTGCAGATCACATACTATACATAGAAAATCCTAAAGATGCTACCAGAAAACTACCAGAGTTCATCAATGAATTTGGTGATATTATAGGATACAGAGTTAATACACAGAAATCTCTTGCATTTCTATACACTAACAACAAAAGATCAGAAAGAGAAATTAAAGAAACAATCCCATTTACCACTGCACCAAAAAGAATAAAATATGTAGGAAAAAACTTACCTAAAGACACAAAAGAACTGTACTCCAAAAACAATAAAATGCTGATGAAAGAAATTGAAGATGACATAAACAGATGGAAACATATACCATGTTCTTTGATTAGAAGAATCAATATAGTCAAAATGACTATACTACACAATGCAATCTGCAGATTCAATGCAATCCCTATCAAATTACGAATGACATTTTTCAAGAACTAGAACAAAAAATCTTAAAATTTGTATAAAGACACGAAAGACCTCTGATAGCCAAAGCAATATTGAGAAAGAGAAACAGAGCATGAGGAATCAGGCACACTGACTTCAGACTATACTAGAAAGCTACAGTCATCTAAACAGTATGGTACTGGCAGAAAAACAACAATATAGGTCAATGGAACAGGATAGAAAGCCCAGAAATAAACCCACACACCTATGGTCAATTAAGCTATGACAAAGGAGCAAAACTATACAATGGGTAAAAGACAATCTCTTCAATAAATGGTGCTGGGAAAACTGGAGGGTTACAAGTAAAGGAATGAAAGTAGAACATTCTTTAACAGGATTCAGAAAAATAAACTCAAAATGGTTTAAAGACCTAAAGGTAAAGCCAGATACTGTAAACTCTAGGAAGCAAACATAGGCAAAACACACTTAGACATAAATCGAAGCAAGATCCTCTCTGATCGACCTCCTAGAGTAATGGAAATAAAAATAAAAGGAAACAAATGGGATCTAACTAAACTCAAAAGCTTTTGCACAGCAAAGGAAATCATAAACAAACTAAAAAGACAACCCACAAAATTGGACAAAATATCTGCAAACGAAGTGACCAAAAAGGGATTAATCCACAAAATATACAAAAAGCTCATGTAGCTCAATACCATAAAAAAAAACTCAATCACAAAATGAGCAGAAGATCTAAATAGACATTTCTCCAAAAAAGACATACAGATGTCCAAAAAGCACATGAAAAGATGCACAACATTGCTAAATACTAGAGAAATACAAATCAAAACTACAATAAGGTATCACTTCACACTGGGCAAAATGACCATCATCAAACTTCTAAAAACGATAAATGCAGGAGAGGGTATGGAAGGGAAACCTCCTACACTGTAACTTGATACAACCACTATGGAGAACATTATGGGGGTTCCTTAAAAACTTAAAAATAGAGCTACCATGTGATCCAGCAATCCCAATCCTGGGCATATATCTGGAGAAAACCATACTTTAAAATGATACATGTACCCCATGTTCACTGCAGCACCATTTACAATAGTCAAGTCATGGAAGCAACCTAAATGTCCATTGACAGAGGAATGGATAAAGAAGATGTGGTACATATATGCAATGGAATATTACTCAGCCATACAAAGAATGAAATAATGCCACTTGCAGGAACTTGGATGGAACAAGAGATTATCATACGAGATGAAGTCAGACAGAGGAAGACAAATATCATATGATATGACTTATAATGTGGATTCTTAAAAAAAATGATACAAATGAACTTATTTACAAAGCAGAAACAGACTCACAGACGCTGAAAACAGACTTATGGTTACCAAAGAGGAGACATGGGAGAAAGGGATAAATTATGAGTTTCGGATTGATATATAAACACTACTATATAAAATAGATAATAAGGACCTACTGCATATCATAGAGAACTCTATTCAATATTCTGTAAGAAACTATATGAGAAAATAATCTGAAAAGAATTGATACATGTATACGTATAACTAAACCACTTTCCAGTGAGCCTGAAACTAATAGAGCATTGTAAATCAAATATACTCCAACAGAAAATAATAAATTAAAATTAACAAAAAGATCAATATTTCCAGAATCAGCTCTAATTGTACAAACTGAAAACAATGCACACATAAAAGTTGAGGATGCTTTATATGGCAAATTTTCTGAGGACTGAAGCTTGGAGACAGCTTTTCACATAGCTCTGAGGAGCTACTCCTAGGGATAAGGATGGAGAAAAAATATACAGAAGTTTTTCCAAAAAAGATGAGGTAGCAAAAAAATCAAAACATTATTCTGAAGTAAAGAAAAGCAGATATCACAAGTTAAGGAATTTAGGAATTTTCCATGTGGGGAAGATGCGAGAGTCTGGGCTCTTTGAAATCTTACACTTGACACAGATCTTACATATCTAGGGCTAGTATCCTATTTTTCCTCATCCTGAAATATCAGGTCATACCATAGTGGGTAACAACTGTACCTGATGACTGCAACAGCAATCCCATATCTTTACCTTCTGATATTCCACAAAGATCCCAAAAGGGCTACAATAGTGGCTTAATAGCTGGAAGAGGGAACAAAAAGGAACAAGGAAGGAAAGAGATATGGCCTCTTGTGGCCTCTTAAAAGAAGAAACATCAGCCAAGGTAAAGTCTCAGCCATTCAGGCAAGGGGCTGAACCCTGTACAGAGAGAGGCCTGTTTTGCGATGCTGAAGTACCCAACTGGGAAGTGGAAAGACAGTAGGGGGCAAGGAGGAAGAACAGGGAAAAAGGAAGGAAGGGCAACCATCTGGTCCACTGAGAATGGCACAGTGGGTGCAAGTGTGGGGCCCTGCGCAGGTGTGCTTTCCTGAATGTAACACTGGGTGGAAGGGTGCGGGGGGCTGTGTGCGTGCGCGAGTGAGTTCAGTAACGTTACGACTTGGTGAACACAGGGAAAGGTGTGAAGCAATGCTGAGAGTAGGGAATCCACCATTTGCTAGCCCCAATCCCTGCCTCTTTTCTCCCTGCATTTTCCCCAAGTAAGTGCCTGATGTTCTCTGATGTTTAATGCCTGGGAAAGATCCCCTTAGGCCCTATCTGACAGGAAGGTGGTGACTTTTGTTTTCCCGGGATGTTTTCCATGTGTTTGGTTTTTCTCACAAATTTCAAGGGTTGGCCTATTTCCTGGGACAGTTTGGCCTACAAGAATGTCTGAAACAGTCACTCCACGCCTCAATTCTAAGAGTCCTTAAGATACTTCAGAGTGTGGAAAATCCCAGGGACGTGGATGTGCTTTCCTTTGGAGTTCCCTGATGTTCGGTCTACACACCTAGGAAGACTTTAGAGGAGCAAAGAAAGGAAATGTTGAGGAAACTGTAAAGAGCCTCAAGATCACCTTCCACATTGGTTTTGCTCCAGGCTCTGAGTGGCAAGGGCATGACATCCTTAAACACTCCGCCACGGTGACCACCTGCATTCCTTTGCATCTTCGGACAAAAAATGTCACCGGCCTTTTCAGTAAACAAAGGTTGTCGCCCTGACATCAGCCCTCAGACACTGCAGCTGCCCCAAAGGTGGCCCCCAAGGGCCATAAAGAAGGAGAAAAGCAGGATACTGGCACTGGACAGTTCAGATGCATATCTAGGAATGATTTCAATGGGCCCAGATTAGTCCATCTTCCATACTTAGAAAAGTGATCAAATCTCTGACTTGAGATGTCTGGGTGTGGTTTTGTTGTTGTAGTTGGTGGTGGTGGTAGTGGTGTGTTTGTTTCATTGTTTTGTTTTTGTGACTAGCAGCAATCTTTTGATATTCCCCGACATGTTTCTATTTTTTCCTCCATTTTTCAACAAAAGCTCCTAAATGGCCTGGCTCCTTCTACTCTTACTTCTTCAGAACCTTACTTCTGAGCTATCTGAGTGGCTGTGGCCCTGGCTGTAGTCCTCACTAAGGTCCTGAGTAAAAGGTACCTC
Source organism: Globicephala melas (assembly GCF_963455315.2). NCBI lineage: Eukaryota > Metazoa > Chordata > Mammalia > Artiodactyla > Delphinidae > Globicephala > Globicephala melas. The sequence continues at coordinate 78,325,791 of NC_083335.1, forward strand.
TCAGCTTTTACAATGTGCCTTTTTCTTCCCTCCACGTATCCCAGGCTTCTCTGGATAAAGGCCCTGATCCCTCGTTTCGAGCATCTGCCTGGAAAGGCATCATTCCCTTAAGGTGTTCAGTCGTTCTGCAGAAGTGGTTTGTGAGATATGTGCATGTGTGTGTGTGCGTGTCCGTGTGACTGCGTGAGTGTGTGTGTGTGTGTGTTTAAGGGGGATCCATAATTTCTCCTGCAAGATCTCACGGGTCTTCCAGGGTGAACACTAGGCTACTGTCAAGGGTTAGGGTGAGAAGCAGAGAGATCTCCATGCCAAACCAACCGACCAAGCTCCCGTCTGACACATGACCCTACAAACCCCAAGCCTCAGCACCCCTACCCCTCCTCCCTAAACTCCACCCTCTCCCCAAGGACAAAAATTCATGGGAGCACCTGGAAAAATTGAGCACGACATGTGGACGGGCTCCTGGTGCATAATTGAAGACTGAGAGCATGGCTAGTGAGGCTTTCGGGCAAAAATAAACCGGTGGTGGCGAACCGGCGGACAAATGTATGGGAGGCCAAGTGGCCTTCCCGAAGTAGGCCCACCGGTGCGACACATCCCATCCCCAAAAGTCCCACCCCAGGGCACAAAGGAGTAATCAGGAGTTCCACGGAGGGAGGCAGCCTGGTGGCCTGTTCCGAACACTTGTGACTCCTGTACAGAATGGTTCACAACCTTCGGGACCTCCCCGAGATATGCCTGACACTGAACCACTGGATCTTTGTCCCAGTGAAGCATTCAATTTCAAAAGAACAGACGTTGCTCTGTAGGAAGAGATGCGGTGCAGACAAGCAACAAGCCAGGAGGAGTCTGAAGATGCAAAGAAGAAATTGCAAGCCCACTCCTTGGATTTCTGCAGGGTCGTTGTAAGAATTCACAGTGAACCAAAGCAACTAGAGAGTCAAGAACTGCCTAGCTACACTTGCGGGTTTGGCCCAAAGAGTTAAAGTTGGTGAGGGGCGCAGCTGAAGTTGAGATGGGTGCTCTGTGAGCTGGATTATTGTTGGTGATGAGGATATTGGGATACTGGTTCGTCTGTGGCTGCTGCTGTTGCTGTTGCTACTGCTGGTCCTGCAGCTGTTGATGATGATGTTGATGATGATTATGATGGGGAGAAGAAGTAGGAGGAGGAAAGTGATTTGATTGTTTCCCCACCTCCACTCCACGCCGTCCACTGTCTGGAAGCTAAAGGTAGCCCAGGAAGGATTGTTAGGGGCAGGGAAAGGGGTGACTGCCATTTCTGGAGCCACAGTACCATCCCGCGGAATGTGTTATGTGAAAAGCCCAGGCAGCAGAGACCTATCTTCTGCCCTCTGTAGGGATCAGCGGGGCTGTGCTGCATCTCCTGTGCTATGTCCAATGTGTAGGAAGTCACCACCATGGGATTGCAGAGGGCTTAGAAGGCCCCGTGCCTGCCAGTGGGACCCTGGAGGAAAAGAAGAAGCTCTGGGAGCCCCGGACACAGCAGGCAGCTAACGGAGAGATCTGCCCAGGGAGCACAGCTTACCCTGTCACCAATTTTGGGGGTGGGTCCAGAGGAATTCTGCAAATTTTCCTCCGCCGTTACTGCTGGAGAGTGCCGGGGTGCCCTGTCTGCAGCTGCACAGGTATCAAGTGGTCCCTTTCCTCACAGGGAGCTGAGGGGCTTAGAGGTTCTGAGGTCGGGTCCAGTTGCACTTGGCACTGCCAGGGTCAGATATCTCGGGCTGGCCCTGGGATTTCTGAGCGGCTTCCCAAGCTGTGGATCCAGGGTCAGGTCTCCCGCAGAGAACACAGAAGAAGGAAAGGCCAGGAAACCACTGGCCACATGCACCATAGGACAGCACACGACAGAACCACCATCCCCCGACATCCCCACTGGGCAAGTTCCTTCCAGCTCTGTGGCTGTCTCCATCCCCTGAGACTTGGTAACTGACTGTGACTAAAACCATCTCCCCTTGGTGGCAGTATGGAATCATCAATGCCAACTAAGCGCCTAACCCTGCCACCATGACACCATCAGGACTTCGACATCCTCCCCTTCATAGGTAAAAGCAAAAGCAAAAGCAAACCAATACAGACAGTCCCTTGAAGGAGGAGAGAAAAGGAAAGAAAGCAGCCACCCACCGGCACCCACATGGAGCACCAAATGCACAGGACGAAAGGACCACTGGCCACGAGGCTGGACCCCCTGCAGTCCTTTCCACTTCCTTTCCTCCAACCCCCCTTTTTTTACTCCTGCTCTTGGGAGAAGTAAAGGCGAACGTTATACCAAGCGACCTGGCTGGCTGACTTTGCCTAAGGGTTTAAATCACAGGATTTCTCCTAGAACAGGTGGTGGCCACCATGCTTGTGGCGAAAACCACACTGTCTTGCAAGTCACTTTGTTGCAGAACTCCGCTTCCCTTTCAAGGCCTGGAGCTTCAGCTTGAGGCCACCAACTTGGTCTCGCCCAACACAGCAGGCAGAAGTGGATGTCCATCCTGGACGTTCCCCCAAAAGGCAGTGGCAAAGACTGACGCTGGGCAGGCTAGACTTGCCCTAACACAGGAAACTTGGAAGGCCAACAAACATCGCCTAGTCACAGGGCCCCACACAAGGCCGTGATGCTCTGGAGGATGGGCACAGACCATGTTCCCACTTGCAGAACCCATTTATCTGGCTAAACAAGGGAAGATTCAGGTTTACACTGGCAGATTGGGCCCACCAGCTGACAGACGACTATTTCGTGGAACACAGAATGGCTGCGTGTCCCTTTTTGAGAGCCCCTCTGGGAATGCGTGTTTCAGCCATTCTCAGAGTACTTGCTGCAGGCAAGGGGTGGGGGTGGGGTCGGGGAGACTGGTGCGAGGGTATATAGGAAAGCACAGGTGACAGCATGTGTCAGTATGTTTGTCGTTGTGTGAGGTTGTGCTCTGTGAGCTGGCGTAGGAAGAGAGGGTGTGTGTGTGTGTGACTCTGTGTGTGTGTGTGTGTGTCTCTGACTGCGTGAGAGCTCGAGCACATGCTCTCACACCTGTCAAAGGTGATTGCCTGTCCGTGGGCATGCGTTCCTGTGTGTATCCGGCTGTGGGAGCCTGATTGCCTGGTCTTCTGAGCGGCGGCCAGCACCAACCTGCCTGGGCTTGTGGACAGGGAGGCGACCGCCCGTAAGTAATACAGTGAAATGTACACTGTTCGGATCACGCCATTGGATTGGGAAACAACTGCAAGCAGGAGCAACTTCAGGAGGCCCCTGCTGGCTCACGTTTGAACTTAAAGGGCTTCCATAGGGAGAACAACTGCACGGAATGGAAAGTCAAGAGATAATTTTACAAGACTTGAGTTCATCATGCTGTGTCATTGTAAAATAACTCCTGGATCTTCTTTGGTTTTGTTGATGTTCAGTTTTCTGGGTTTGTCTGCAGGATGACAATGACCTCTACCACTGGATAAGGGAAAAGATGTAGAGGAGGAAGGGGAGTCCAAACTGAACCACCCGACTGCCTTCTCCTACACTTGTGTCTCCCCCTTAAACAAACAGCAGACGTGTGAGGAGGACACTGAGAACACTAGGCCAGCACAGAATAGACAGTGAAAGGAATAGAGGGGAGCAGAAACTGACCACCACCACCACTACCATCACCATCACCACCACCTCCAGCACCATCGCCACGAACACCACCATCGTTGCCGTGGAACCAGTGAAGGGGCAATTCACTGTGTATCTTTCGCAACATGAACAGGGAGGGAGAGGGAAACACAAGATACCGGGAGACCAAAGGACACAACACCAGGCAACACCTTGACCTGGGCAGGGTGGAGGGGGCTGGTCCCTCCTGAGTGCCATCAAAGGCTCCGACTCAGAAGTAGGCATGCAAGGCATACAGAAGGCAAAAGGAGAGGCAGAGCCACCTTCTGACGCCCTGAGTATGTCATGGGTACACTGCAAAGGGCCAAAGAGCCCCGGGATGCACTCACGACACGGAAAGATTAGGTAGAACACTGGGAACTCTAGGTTAATAGGGGGAGGTAAGGGACACGAGAGGGGTGTGGTAATCTCCGATGGCAAATAAAGGATGGCTGTGAGGGAATGCACCTTGCCCACCGAGTCCACGGGGTCATTTTCTGTTCCACAGGGAAAATATATGTATTGGACACCTTGAGCTTCCCAGGCACGCACCCAACCGTGCCTTTTGTCCAGAGAGAAGAACTGAAAGTAAGGCATTGACTGGAAGGCACGAGCCAAAAGTGGAGAGCATACTGAAATCAAAAGAAAGAACCATAATGGAGGTGAAGCATGAAGGCGATCCCCAGGGCACTGTGTCCCAAGTTGGCAGATGGAACTGGCCGAAGCCTCCTGGGGCTTCCTGAGGGAAGAGCCGTCAGCCAAGGCTAAGTCTCAGCCACTCAGGCAAGGGGCAGAAGCGTGTCCAGGGAGAGGCCTGTTTGGCGATGCTGTAGTGCCCAACTGGGAAGTGGAAATAGCAACAGAAAAGGGCAAGGAGGAAGAACAGGGAACAAGGAAGGTAGGGCAACCGTCGGGTCCACGGAGACGGGCAGAGTGGGTACCAGTGCGGGGGCCTGCGCAGGCGTGCTGCCCTGAATGTGACCATGTGCGGGGTGGTGGGGGCGTGCGTGCGCGAGCCCGAGTGATTTCAGTAACATTAAGCCCTGACGAACACAGGCAAGGGTGTGAAGCGATGCTGAGAGTAGGGGTTCCACCACGTGCTGCTCCCAATCCCTGCCCTCCTTCCTCCCTGCATTTCCCCCAAATCAGTGTCTGATGTGCCCTGATGTTTCATGCCTGGGAAAGATCCCCCTTAGGCCCTACCCGACAGGACGGTGGTGACTTTTGTGGTCGCGGGATGTTTTCCGTGTGTTTGTTTTTCTCAGCAGTTTCAAAGGTGGGCCTACTTCCTGGGACAGCTTGGCCTACATGAATGTCCCAAACAGACACTCCACTCCTCAATTCTAAGAGTCCTTCAGATACTTCAGCGTGTGCGAAATCCCTGGGACGTGGATGTGCTTTCCCTTGGAGCTCCCTCATGCTCGCTCTACACACCTGGGAAGACTTTAGAGGAGCAAAGAAAGGAAACATTGGGGAAGCTGTAAGGAGCCTCACGATCACCTTCCACATTGGTCTCGCACCAGGCTCTGGGTGGCATGGGCATGACATCCTTAAACACTCAGGCCACGGTGACCGCCTGCTTTCCTTTGCATCTGCGGACACAAAACGTCACCAGCCTCTTCAGTAAACAAAGGTTGTGGCCCTGCCATCAGCCCTCAGACACTGCAGCTGTCCCCAAGTGTGGCCCTCGAGGGCAATTCAGCATGGAGAAAAGCAGGATACGAGCGCTAGAAAGTTCACATGCATACCTAGAAATGTTTTCAATGGACCAAGACTCTTGAATCTTCCCATAATTAGAAAAGCGCTCAAATCTCTGACTTGAGATGTCTGGGTGAGGTTTTGTTGTTGGTGGTGGTGGTGGTGGTGGTGGCGCTGGTGCTGGTGGTGCTCGTGCTCTGCTGATTTCATCGTTTTGCGTTTTCTCTTTGTGATTAGCAGCAGTCTTTTGGTATTACCCAACATGTTTCTATTTTTTCCTCTTTTATTCAACGAAAACTCCTACATAGCCTGACTCCTTCCTCCCGTACTAATTCAGAAGCTTTCCATAGTAGTTTGTGAGTGGCTGTCACCGTGTCTGTAGTCCTCAGTAAGATCCCCAAATAAAAGGTTCCTCTCAGCTTTTACGTTGTACCATTTTCTTCTCTCTACACATCCCAGGCGGCTCTGCATAATGGCCCTGATCCCTTGTTTTGAGGCTCTGCCTGGAAATGCATCAAACGGTTAGGGTTAGGGTTAGGGAACAGGTACAGTTTAGGATACAGGTTAGGGTACAACAACGGTTTAGGGTTAGCATACATGTTACGGTAATGGTTAGTATTAGTGTACGAGTTAGGATTATGGTACGGGTTACTGTAAGGCTTCGGGTAAGGTTTAGGGTTAGGGTTACGGTTAGGGTTAGGGTTATGGTTAACGAATGGGTACGTTTAGGGTACAGGTTAGAGTATGACAACAGTTTATGGTTAGCGAACGTGTTAGGGTAAGGGTTAGTGTTAGTGTACGGGTTAGGATTAGGGTACGAGTTAGGGTAAGGCTTCGAGTAAGGTTTAGGGTTAGGGTTAGGGTAAGGGTACCGATTAGGGTAAGGCTTCAGGTAAGGGTTAGGGTTAGGGGTAGGGTTAGGGAGCAGTAAAGGTTTAGGGTACAAGTTAGTGTACGACAACGGTTTAGGGTTAGCGTACATGTTAGCGTACTGGTTAGTGTTAGTGTACGGGTTAGGATTAGGGTACCGGTTAGGGTAAGGCTTCAGGTAAGGGTTACGGTTAGGGTTACGGTTAGAGTTAGCGTTCGGGAATGGGTATGGTTTAGGGTACGAGTTAGGGAACGACAATGGTTTAGGTTTAGCGTAGGTGAATGGGTACGGGTAGGATAGGGGATAGGGTTAGAGTTAGGGTACGGGTACCGTTTACTGTACAGGTTAGGGTACGACAACGGTTTATGGTTAACGTAAGTGTTAGCGTATGGGTTAGTGTTAGTGTACGGGGTAGGAATAGGGTACGGGTGAGGGTAAGCCTTCGGGTAAGCTGTTGAGTGGTTCTTCAGAAGTGGTTTCTGAGATGTGTGCATGTCCCTGTGTGAGTGTGTGGGTGACTGTGTGTGTGTGTGTGTTTACCGAGATCCATAATTTCCCCTGCAAGATCTCACGGGTCTTCCGGGGAGACCACTAGGCTAGTGTCAGGGGTTAGTCTGAGAAGCAGAGAGATCTCCATGCCAAACAAACCCAAAAAGTTCCCTTCTTCCACATGATCCTCCAAACCCCAAGACCCACTTCCCCTTCCCCTCCGCCCTGTATTCCACCTTCTCCCAAAGGATAAAAGTTCACAGGGACATCTGGAAATTATAGAGCATGACGTGTGGACGGGCTTTTGGTGCAGAACTGAAGACTGAGACCCTGACTAGCAAGGCCTGCGAGAAGAAAGACCACGGTGGTAGGGAACTTGTGGACAAAAGTAGTCAACGCCAAGTGGCCTGCCCCAAGTAGGCCCACCGGTGCGACCCATGCCATCCCCAAAAGTCCCACCCCTGAGCACAAAGGATGCTCGGGGTTTCCACGCAGGGATGCAGCGCGGTGGTCACCTCCGGACCCTTGTGACTCAAGTAAAGAAGGGTTCACAACCTTCGGAACCTTCCCGGGATGTGTCTGCCACTGACCCACAGGATCTTTGTCCCAGTGAAGCACTCAACTTGAGCAGAACAGAGGTTGCTCCCTAGGAAGTGATGCGGTGCAGACAAGCCACAGGACAGGAGTCAGAAGATACAAAGAAGAAACTGCAAGCTCACTGGTGGGATCTCTGCAGTGTCGTCGACAGCGGCGTTCACTGTGAACCAGGGCATCAAGGGAATCAAGAACTGTCTAGCTACACTTGCGGGTTTGGTGGAAAGTGGCCAAGTTAGTGAAGAGCCCAGCTGAAGGTGAGATGGGTGGTTTGTGAGCTGGTCTATGGTTGGGGAAGAGGATAATGGGATATTGGTGCCTCTGTGGCTGCTGCTGCTACTGCTGTTGATGATGATGATAATGATGATGATGATGATGATATGGAGAAGGAGTAGGAAGAGGAGGAGGAGGAGGAGGAGGAGGAGGAAGGTGATCTAATAGTTTCACAGCAACTACTACACACTGCCCACTGTTTGGAAGCTAAAGGCAGGCGCGGAAGGCTTGGTGGGGGCAGGGAAAGGGTTGACTGCTATTTCTGGAGCCACAGTGCCATCCAGCGGAATGCGTTATGTGAAAACCTCAGGCAGCCGAGCTGTGTCTTCTGCCCTGCGCAGGGAACCGCGAGGCTGTGCTGGGCAGAATGGGTTCTGCCCAAGGCGCCGGAGGTCTCCTCCACGGGGTTTCAGAGGCCTCAGAGAGCCCCGTGCCTGGCAGTGCGACCTTATGGGGAAAAGCATGAGCTCTGGTGGCCCCGGACACAGCAGACAGCTCCCAGACTGTCCAACGCAGGGAACGGAGATTCCCCCGTCAGCCATTTTGGGGGTGGGCCCAAGAGCAGTTCTGCACCTTCTCCTCGGGTGTCCCTGCTGGGGAGGGCTGGTGCCGTGCCTGCGGCCGCACTGTAGTCACGTGACCCCTCCCTCACAGGGACCTGGGAGTTTTAGCTGTTCTGGGGCCGGGGCCATTTAAACCGTGCAATCCCAAGGGCGGCCATCTCGTGGTGCCCTTGGGGTTACTGAGTGCCTTGCCCAGCTGCAGAACCAGCGTTCAGTCTCCGGCGGAGAGCACATATGAAGGCACGGCCCGGAGCCCATTAATCATGTGAACCCTCAAAAAAACACACCAGCCCCAGCCACACCCGGTGCTGTCCCCACTGGGCCAGTTGCTTCCAGCCCTGTGGCTGTCTCCATCCCTTGAGACCTGGTAACTGACTTTGAGCGAAACCATCACCGCAAGGTGGCAGTATGGTTCCATCAATGCCAACTAAGCGTCTAACCCTGCCCCCACTACATCATCAGACCTGGGTTCTCCTCCCCTTCTAATGTAAAACCAAAAGCAAAACCAAACCAACACAGACAGTTCCATAAAGGAGGAGATTAAAGGAAATAAAGCAGCCACCCACAGGCACACACGTGGACCACCAAATGCACAGGAAGAAAAGACCACTGGCCACGAGGCTAGACGCCCTGCAGTCCTTTCCACTTCCTTTCCTCCAACCCCATTGGAGGAAAGGACTCCTCATCGTGGCAGAACTAAAAGGCAAAGTATACACCAAGCGACCTGGCTGGGTGACATTGCCTGAGGGTCTAAATCACAGGATTTCTCCTGGACCAGGTGGCAGCCACCTTACTGGTGGCGAAAACCTCGCTGGCTTGCAAGTCACTTTGTTGCAGGACTCCGCTTCCCTTTCAAGGCCCGGAGCTTCGGCTTGAGGCCACCACCTCGGGCTGGCCCAACAGTGCAGCCAGAAGTGGCTGGCCCAACCCGGAGGCGCCCCCAACATGGGGTGCCAAGGACTGGCTCTGGGCGGGCTGGCCTTGCCCTCACACAGGAACCTTGCAAGGCTAACAAACATCGCCAGTCACAGAGCCCCACACAGGACCTTGCTTCTCTTGAGGATGGGCACAGACTCTGCTCCCACTTGGAGACCCCATTTATCTGGCTAAACAAGGGACGTTTCAGGTTTACACTGGCAGCTTGGGTCCACCTGCTGACCGACGACTATCACCTGGAACACAGAATGGCTGCGTGTCCCTTTTTGAGAGCCCCTCTGGGAATGCGTGTTTCAGCCATTCTCAGAGTACTTGCTGCGGTCAGGGGGTGGGGTGGGGGTGGGGTGGGGGGAGACAGGTGCGAGGGTATAGAGGAAAGCACAGGTGACAGCGTGTGTCAGTATGTTTGTGGTTGTGTGAGGGTGTGCTGTGTGTGGCGGGGTAGGAGGATAGGGTGTGTGTGTGTGCGCGCGCGTGTGTGTGTGTTTGTGTGTGTGTGTGTACTCGAGCCCATGCTCTCACACCTGTCTAAGGTGCTTGCCTGCCCGTGGGCATGTGTTGCCGTGGGTATCCGGCTGTGGGTGCTTGATTGCCTGGTCTTCTGAGCGGCGGCCAGCACCAACCTGCCTGGGCTTGTGGACAGGGAGGCGACCGCTCGTAAGTAATACAGTGAAATGTACACTGTTCGGATCACGCCATTGGATTGGGAACCAACGGCAAGCAGGGTGCAACTTGAGGGGGCCCCTGCTGGCTCACGTTTGGACTTGAAGGGCTTCCATAAGGAGAACAACTGCACCGAATGGAAAGTCAAGAGATAATTTTGCAAGCCTCGAGTTCGTCATGCTGTTTCACTGCGAAGTAACTCCTAGATCTTGTTTGGTTTTGTTGGTGTTTACTTTTCTGGGATTTCCCGGAGGGTGACAATGCCCTCCACCGCTGGAGAAGGGAAAAGATGTCGAGGAGGAAGGGGAAGAGTCCGAAGTGAACCACACGACTGCCTTCTCCTACACTCGTGCCTCCTCCTTAACCAAAGAGCAGACGTGCGAGGAGGACGCTGAGGACACTAGGCCAGCTCAGAATAGACAGTGAAAGGAATAGAGGGAAGCAGTAACTGACCACCACCACCACCACCACCACCGTCACCAACACCACCACCTCCACCACCGTCGCCACGACAACCACGAGCGTTGCCGTGGATCCAGTGCAGGGGCGCTTCACTGTGTATCTTTTGCAACATGCACAGGGAGTGACAGGGAGACACAAGCTGCCGGCAGACCAAAGGACAGGCCACCAGGCAGCCCCTTGACCTGGGCATGGCGGCGGGAGCGGCGTGGGGGTCCCTCCTGAGTGCCATCAAGGGCTCCGAC